>NC_056732.1:811804370-811926870 GCF_019279795.1 Protopterus annectens
CAACAGTATGCAGGGATGTTTGGTAGCAACAGGCCACCATGATTGTGGTGTTTGAACAGGGCACATGCATCATTGTGAATGCAAATATTTATAGAACAATAGGACATATGTCCCAACAAATATTTAAGATTACACATACCCATTGAGGTGGGGAATTGCATGGTTTATGCACATACAGTAGGGTGTAGAAAAAAAACTTGATTAACCTCTTATAATTACTTTTAGTCTACACTACATTCCTAGTGACTGCAAGTGTATATCCCTACATGTATTATTACACTTGCCACCATGCATTAAGTTGTGTAATGGGTTTGGCTAGTTCAGTATATACTTGACCTATATCTGACATACTAACTGTCCAAGATTCAGATGTTACTGCTATATATTCCTTGATTGCATTTATATTTCTTTATCTACATATCTGGATGTTTTCACATGACATTTTCACTTCGATTTGTACAGAACCCTGCATTTCTTGACACACACTCACATTTCTGGGGAACAAATTAACATGCTACTCGTGTGTCAGATTTACTTATGCATGCCAGCCAGTAACTGACTGTTGAGGACTGTATATATGCTTCACAGCTGCTAGCACTTCCATCACCCACTTTATATGGGACTGCACAACTCTGTGTTGCCAGCACTCTTTAAAACAGTACTATTTGTATAATGCAAGGGTACAACAACATTTCAAACTAAGTGACACAGACAAACTCCAGGTTTTAGACCTTTATTAATGACATTACACACTTTTCCACAGGCTCACTCCTTTATTTGTTGTAACGCTGCATATGGAAGACATATTCAAGACATATTATACCTTTATTAATAGGTTAGAACACTCTTTTTCAGGCTCACTCACTTATTTTATATGACAGTACCTGCAGCGATATTATTCCGGACATATGTTACCTTTCTTAATGGGTTACTACACTCTTTTTCTGGCTCTCTGACTTTTTTATCTGACAGTACATGCAGAGGACTTATTCAGGCCATTTATGGCTGTATTATTGAACTACAACACTTTATTTCATGCTCTCTCCCCTATTTTATATAACAATACATGTAGAATAATCACTAACCTGTCTGGTGGCGCAGCCTTAGCAGCCTATCTGCATAGGCTTGCTGATTCGCAGCACGGTCACCTGCAGCTGTAAAGTAAATAAAGGGATATTGAGACATACCTATCCGTTATACATAATCAATTATCAATTCCTACATACTGCATTCCATGGCTACCTACTCAGTTGTGGGGCATCCTGCATCCCACGGGCCTCCTGTATCCATTGGTTCAGGCGGTCCTGCTTCCATCTCTTCAGGTCTGCATGGTGGTGATGGACCTGCTCACCAGTCCGAGGAATGCCTGTGACACTGGTGAGGTCATGAGCTAACCGGTTCCAAGCCTCTGCCTTGTACTCCATCCCTTGGAACTGGCCCTGCAGGAGTCTTGACTCATGATGGTGGACAAGGGGCCAAACCATGTATTTCAACTCCTTGATGCCCCAACGTTGCGCTCGGAAGCATGTACCCTCTCCAGCACCAGCCATTCTAACTGTAGATGTGAGCTACAATCAGTTATGGCGAGTATTCCCACCTGTGAGGCTTAAATATGCCGCATTTCCCGCACTTTTTTGTGATTGGCCATTTTTGAAAATTCTCGGCTGACTGCAGACCTGCTTAGTAATGGTCAATCTACCATTACTAAGTATATGTATGTTAACAGTGGCTGTTTCTTCTAAGTTGTCATGGCTTAGTGGTTCGGTACTTTGATTATGATGCACAGAGTCCTGGGTTCAAACCTTGTCATGCATTTTATTTTCATACCGTCCAAACAGGCTAGGGGGTGTGGCTGTGTTTAAGCAACTTTGCTCTACGTTGCTCCATGGTGCCCTACAGTGCCCTGGCTGGTGCGGATCACACATCTGAGCAAACACATTGCGCTGGTAAAAGTGCTATTTTGCTATGAGCACCTCTATTGCGCTGGGTAAAACGCTCTTAAACTTTGGGCAACTCTATTGTGCTGGGTAAAGCATTATTAAACTATGGGCACCTCTATTGCGCTGGGTAAAGCACTATTAAACTTTAAGCACCTCTTTTGCACTGGGTAAAGCACTATTAAACTATGGGCAACTCTATTGTGCTGGGTAAAGCACTGCTTAACTGCAAGTAATTATATATCAGGATCCTTTAAAAATATATATTTTGTTCACTGATACATTGCCAATTTCACTGCTTTTTACTGATATTTTAATCATATTTGTCAGGTATTATTCCATGTACTGATTTAAAACATAAATAAGAAGGGGAGTGGTGGGACTCGAACCATGCATGCCTCTTCTTTGTGTGAACGCTCTTCCATTACGCTATTGCTATTTGGTGTGATTTGCATAAATATTCTTTCTTATTCTCTTCCATGTCAGAATTGCTAACTACAGCTAAGCAATGGGCACACTCGCGCACACACGCACAAATATGGGCAGCTATTTCGGGAATTTCAAAAAAATAAAATTAATTTTTTACTTTTTATAACTGTGATGGGGGTTTACAATGTCAGGGAGTGTGGTGTTGGGTGCAAGGACATTTGAGCGGACTCGGTCTTGTGTACTTTCATTTTACTTTTCCAAACCTTGCAGGGGCGTGGACATTTAGACTGCTCGGCAGTCGGACATGCCCCCTGCTTTCCTACCCGGTCCGTGTAAGACTTACAGTTGAGTCAGCGTGCCCTCATGAATATTCATGGCATGCTGACATCATACCGTTCAACTGCAGCCTCCGAGTAAGACTTATTAAGTCTTACACGGAGGATTTGTGAATGCAGGGGAAAGTCTTTTCTGTACGTATGGACTTATACTCCATACTGCATGTGCATACACAGCTTTGAATGGGAAAAATAGTTTTGGCAATTTAATTTCTTCAACAGAATGCCTGTCTTGTCAGCATTAGAATACAGTGAAACTGTGCATCTCATGGAATCAGCAAATATGACTACTGTGCAATTTTGGTCACTTAGCTACCAAAGTTAATTTACTAAACACAAACGTACTTATGCTGCTAGAGAATGTGAAAACTGCACATCAGCCCCCTGACTGGAGAATGAACATTTTCCCGCAGGGTATTAATGTACAAGTTATGCCTGCTGAAAAATGACTCCGACATTTAATGTCAGCATATCAAGCTACCATGGAGTTCGGACTGAAAAAAAACTAACAGCCATCATTACTTTACACTCACTAAGCAGTGCTTTTGCTGCTTAGCGAGTGTAAAAAAATAAACAGAAAATAGTGTATGTGTGTGTGTGTGTGTGTGTGTGTGTGTGTGTGTGTGTGTATGAGTATGTTTGTTTCTGTGTGTGAGTGAATGTGTGTATGAAAGGAGAGGAGTCAGTGTATGAGAGAATCTTGAGAAAGAGAGTGGTCTTGTGTGTGTGGGTGTGTGTATGAAAACAGAAGCGACTGTGTATGAGAGAGATCGAAAGAGAGAGACAACGGTGTTGTGTGAGTGAATGCATGTATGAAAGCAAAGAGGCTTTGTGTGTGTGTGTGTGTGTGTGTGTGTGTGTGTGTGTGTGTGTGTGTGTGTGTGTGTGTGTGTGTGTGTGTGTGATCAAGAGAGAGTGAGAGCTATTTTGTGTGAGTGAATGCATGTTGAAAGCAAAGGAGACTGTGTGTGTGACATTGAAAGAGAGAGACGGAGAGAGAGAGAGAGCGAGAGCAGTCTTGTGTGCAAAGCTCTCAACTGTTCAAATTTTCACAGTTTTGCCTCATATTTTTTGCATGTTCCTCATAAAACTTGTGGTTTTCTGAAGTCTTGTGGCAAATCAGTGATGAGTAAATTCACTAAATAATAGGTATTTCATATCTTTCAGAAAATGCATTGTAATACATAACCTTTTATTCTAGCAACTTTCTAAGTTTATAAGAGCAATATTTAAAATGTGTCCCTATTTTTGGGGCTTTGTCCCCCAATTATTTTTGGCTTTGTCCATATTTTTAGTGCTAAGAGAATGAGAGTTATGCTTGTGTGAGTGAATGTTGGTATGAAACCAGAGGAGTCTGCCTGTGAAAGCAGGAGAGACTGTGTATGTGAGAGAGAGAATGGGCTCTCTGTAAAATTGTTGTGTTTTGCTTACTTATTTTTTAAGTACTATATTATTTTTTATATATTTTTGATGTAAAATGCTTCCCCCAACACCATTAACATATACTACAGCAAGTCTGAAACAAACTGAGGAACTACTTTACATAAAAAAAATATATAAAAATAATATAGTACTTAAAATTAAGTAAGTAAAACACAACAATTTAACAGAGCACATTCTCTAAGCACAATCCTGCCCTCTAGGGTGTGCGTGAATGTGTAAGTAAATGCCCTTTCAAGGGTGTAGGGCATTATTTACACATTAACACCCACCCTGTTGGGCATTATTGCTTACTTAATATATTTTGGTGACTTCTCATTCTCCTTCTCATTCCCCCAGTCTATTTTTACACTGATTTGTGTTTTGTTGTTAATTCACTGTAATAGTCTGTCTCTTTCCAGTAACAGCAACTCTGCAAATTCTCTTCTCTAGTCTCGGTGGATTTGATGGTCTTTTTAAACTTATCTTTTGATACACTTCTTAAATCACTTTACATCATGCATTTATACGATTGTTAGGATCTAACTTGCTTTTAGTAAGCTTCAATATCTTCATTCACCTTTAGACAATCTTTTCCATGATCGAAGTTTCAGAATTTTGAAATTCTGATTGGAGATCTGCATACAGTGCAGTACGGGATATTTCCCTTTTCCACACTGTAATGCAATCTTGGAGATGATATATTTAAGTAGCTGGGGTGTGGGGGGTGCAGGAGGGCTTGCCCCCCTGCAGAAACATTTAAGTTGTTTTTTTTTTTATTTGTTTCGGAATTCTGATATTCCAAAACATTGATCATATGGTCTCGATCATATGACATTTGATGTTTTGGAATTTCAAGATTCTGAATGAATCTATATATATATATATATATATATATATATATATATATATATATATATATATATATATATATATATATATATATATATATATATATATATATATATATATATATATATATGGGTCTAGGACTATTCACTGAAAGCACATTTCACTGAAAGTCAAATGACTGCACAAATCACTGAAAGCTCAATTCACTGAAAACACAATTCACTGAAACACATTTCACTGAAAGTTATATATGGCCTTTTCCCCACTGTAGTGCGACCCTGGAGTTAGTATATATAGTAAAGGGGGGTGTGGTGGCACTGCTCCCCACATAGTTTGAATATATATTATGTTCAGAAAAGAGTAATTTATTGGAATTGCAAGTATCCATGTATATAGTTCAAAATATTTAAAATATTAATATAATACTGTGTCCCCCACAACCCCACCTTACCATATATACTAACTCCAGGGTCGCACTACAATGGGGAAAAGGCCATATATAACTTTCAGTGAAATGCGTTTCAGTGAATTGTGTTTTCAGTGAATTGAGCTTTCAGTGAATTCTGTACAATCAAATGTGTTTCAGTGAAATGTGCTTTCAGTGAATAGTCCTAGACCCATATGTATATATATATATATATATATATATATATATATATATATATATATATATATATATATATATATATATATATATATCATTTTGTTGTAGTAACTATTAAAATGTTACACTGCAGCTTTTTGCATGACCTCATAATGTTCGAGCATGTTTGGTGTCAGAAAAGAAACATGTGGATGATTGCTACCTATGTCTCACTATCTTGAAGTTTTACTGGACATGCAAGACACCAAAGTGCACAGCGGTGTCTGTAGCTACAATGCTGGTGAGGTAGAAGTGCAGGTTTGGATGTGAAGAATCCTTTTCACAATCAACACACCCACAAAATGACATGGCTTTGATGTAGGTGATAACGGTTAAAGCAGTGTACTCTATAACATAAAGATGGATGAAAGATTATGGAACAAGATACAATGGACTGCCATTATTGTAGATTATACCTTTAGGAATGCAGAACAATACTTGCTTGAAGTCTACATTCATTCAAGGAAAGAGTTAGGCTTGTAATAGATTTGGATGAATGCATCATTGATAAATGCAAATTCCGGCAATGATAACCACATGTGATGTAACTGGCCAAGAGGCAGAACATTAGCAAGTTAAACAACAAAACAGTGAGCTCAAAAAGTATTAAACCTCTCTTAGATGGAAAAGCTGAATACACTGAAAGATGAGCTAAAAGTCATCTTTTAATAAAAAGGATTAATCTGATTCCCCAGTGTCTGCATGGCAAGCTTTATGTGCTGCTATTTATTTATACGAAATCGACATTTCAACAGAATCACAGATACTGAAACTCTGTACTGAGGAAATTGCAACTGACATACTATCATATGAACTCATAACTCTATAATACAGATAACAGTGGATAAAAAATGTTGTACAGCTCTCTGTGCAATGTATGGACTGAAAGAACAAATCTAATCAGTAGACTTTGAGGACAGGAAGCAATAACGATCAACTCAGGCCTGCAAAATGGCATGTGTGATTGCGGTTGCATTTCACACAGGCCAATATACTAATTTCTAAGAAGAATAAGAGGCATTCAAGAAAATTATGGCTTGCATGAGCAGACAGGCTTGGCAACATATTGCTGATGTTTATATACCCTGTGAAGGTAGCATTACTAACCACATTACTCTTAGTAAGAATAGTTAGCCCTAAAGTTTTTTTTTTTTTAATCTCATGGTAGACCTGAATGCCATTTGTGATTGACAAATGGCAATGTTGAACCTTTACTTTTTGAATGAGCTGCAAGTTCTCACTGTTTTTAAATGAGATTAAATATGCTCAGTGGTGACAGCTGTACATTTGCTATGTTTACGGTATGATGCAGAATTAAATTTGCTTTTGAGATAAATTAATGATGTTTGCCTTGCAACACAATCAGGCAGGAGCATTTCATAATCACATTCAGAAATAGATAGAAGATCAAAGATATGAAAGCTGACATCCATCAATCCGTAAATTAATTTCTGACAAAATCATTTGTAATGATCACAGATAAATTGCTAGTCCATATCAAACGTTTGGCTTTGTAGAGGACATCATGTGACATTTGCAAACAATAAGTGCATCTAATGAATATTCCAGGAAACACATAAATTATCTGTAGGGATGGAAAGTTAGAAAAAAAAAAACATTTATAGCAAAGTGGTCTGCTGCTGTAAGGCATATGTAGAAATAAAATTAAAATCGGTTGAGAAAATGATTTCATGGAATGAAATATGCTAGTAATGAGTCAGATTTCATTGAATAATCACAAGATATATGAAGAGTTTAGTGAATATCAGGGAGAATTGGTAAAGAGTTACAGAGAAATGACAAGCAACTGGAAAGAATGCTTTTTTTCATTTTCAAACATGATACAGCTGAATTTTGTCTAAAATATCATTTTACTAGAACCACATAGCCTTTCGCAGAAAAAATGATCCTGAAAGAAATGACTGAAGTCAAGATTAAGTTGACAGTCTAATTCAGAAGGTTAAGAACAGCAGCTTTTAACAAGATCATCCTGTAGTGCAGAGCTTGATTCTTACAGTTTTCACTTGTAAACTGAGTGACTTTGAGCAAAGCATTGAAAATGAGATTGATCCCAGCAGGGTTAGCCAGTTAACAAATAAAATCATAGTAATACTTAAGAAGAGGATAAAATCATAGTAATACTCAAGAAAAGGATAAAATCATAGCAATACTCAAGAAAAGGAGGATGAGGGAGGAGCAACTCCCTTTCATACGAATGACAAGAAGACATGCAGGAGACACAGATACTATTTAGGTTACTGAATAGGTGAACATAACGAACTTCCTTTAGAAGAAAAAACAATGTATTTTATTTACTTATTAATGTATTGTCTTTTGTTAACCAGGAATGTCCAACTGGGCATAAGTCCCATTTTCAGTGGAGGACTGGGGAGAAAAGCTGCACATAAATTACATATTTACAATGAGCAACAATAAAAGTTAAACATTATAAGCATTACTTTGCAGGCAGTATTGAGATAAATAGTAAAGACTTTTATAATATTATTTTAAGCAAGTCACAGACATGTTAACATTTAATAGCTGGAGATACAAGAGCAGAGATAATGCACATAGGTTCAGTATACGTATATTAGCATTAATAAGGTAGAATGCACACGAGTAGGAACAGAGACCTCCAAGGCGGAAACGCAAACAGCCACCACATCCCAGCACAAACCATGAGACACATAGCTCACATAAACATTGTACCACTCAACCAAAGCCCATAAGGCAAAACAACTTACCCAATACACTAGTCATAGGTGACTCAATAGTAAGGCACACTGATGTCCCATTCACTAGGTTGAATAAGAAGAAAGTTACAGTCATCTGCCTGTCAGGTGCCAGGATCCGCCACATAACACAAGCACTTTGGTCACTCCACAACAGGTACAAATATGACTATCTCATTGTCCATGTTGGTGTGAATGACCTGAGACATACTTCCCTGGACTACATGAAAAGAGACATAGAGGAGCTCTCGGATATTGTAGCCCAGGCAGGTATTACCCTAGCTCTGAGTTGCATCCTACCGTCACCCAGAATGATACCACAGTACAAGCAGAAAATGATTGACTTCAACAATTGGCTAAGTTTGTGGTGTGATTCTAAGGGGATCCAGTATCTGTCTGTCTGGGATGACATGATTGACAGCCCTCAATGCTTCACCAGAGATGGCCTGCACCTGTCACCCCAGGGATTCCGGATACTGGCCAAGGCTCTTGCCACCACTATAATGCCTTTTTTAGGCAATGTCCTGAAGACAAAAATCACCACCATAACAGCTACAAGCAAATGAAATCTGAGGGTTATGCTACTCAACACTAGAAGTCTAAATCTCAAAATGCGCTCGCTCTAAGCACTCCTTAGAATGGAGAACATTGACATCTCTGCAGTGACCGAGACCTGGTTTAAGGCTCCAGAGAGCACCCCAGCACTACCAGACTATAATTTATACCACACCATGCGGCCCCTAAAGCTGGACCGAAGCACTAAAGGCGGTGGTGTCTCCATATACATAAAGGATATGCACACCTCCAAACTAGTAGCCCAATATAACGCATCAGAAATACTTCAGGTACGACTAACACTGGGTAAAACTGCAATCCAGGTTGTAGCCTGCTATAGATCCCCCACCATATGTCCCAAGACTCCCACTTCACATTCCTACAGAGGCATCAGAAGCTCCTGAAGACTGGTGGGACGGAGGGTGAGAGGAGCACTTAGTGATCTAAAAAGGGCAATTTTTTAAAACTATTTACTACCACAATATAGATTCTCTTGGAGGACATTTTAAGCTTAGCCAATTTCCCTTTTGGTGCTTGAATTAACATTTTCTGATTGGTCTTACCTATCCCATGGCTGCTAATTGTATATTAGCCCTAGTGAGAATAAATGAGATCATACTATAGATAATTTGAGGGGACCCATCTAAGGGATACAGCATTTAGGAACTGCCTCTATCCATTAGTGGCATGAGGGGCAATCCTGGAATACATTTTCTATTACCCATCCTTAGATCCAAGTTGCATTTGAATGTGGACAGGGATGAGCTTTGTTTTACACAACATTCAGTTTAGATACCTGTATTTTTGATGCCATTTCTGATGCCATTTGACTTGCTGATTTTCAATAGGTCCATCTGTATTAGGTTGGAGGATGCCTTGTATGCCAGACACATATCACCTCTAAGCACTCTGTAGGATACTGAGTATAGAGATAAATCTTTGAGATGGTCCATGCAAGACCTATTGTTTAGGACCTGTATCCTTTCAGTAAGGTATCTCTGTGAGTATTCCAAATGTTGCATGGGTCTGGACAGATATATGCCAAAGTAGGCATTAGACAAAATGATTGACCTAATGAGGGCTTTGTAAAGGGGGACAATAACATCTCTAGATCTAATCACAATTGATTTGTTTATAAGCTGTGCAGTACATAAAGATGTTCTTATGACTCTGGGCAGATATTGGTCAAAAGTTAGGTCACTGTACACATAAGTTCCCAAATGCCAAACAACTGGGTTAGTTCTCATGGGGCATTATCAGTTTGGCAGATTCCCTGGAGTAGATGTCTTCCCAAAGGATACAATAATGTATTTCTTGGAGTTTAGTTTTAATTCATGATTCTAGCACCAGTTATTGTTTAGGACAAACTTTCCTGCATGATGGCTAAGTCATTTGGGGATTCAATAACTGCTCCTAGCTTGCAGTCATCTCAAACTTAGTCAGCCAAAGCCCTTTGGTATTTCCTTTTACTTTTGAGATGAATATGCCAAACAGAAAGTCTCAGCACCGAACCCTGGGGACTCCATTGGTGGCTGGTCTTTTCCCCTATTTTGATCTCCTGAATCCTGTGAGCAAGCATACATGTATACATTCTTTGAGTCATCTTTCTGACTGTATTAACCTGATTGCATTAAATTATATTCCTTGTATAATACAGTACCACTTATTCAAATGTGTTTTAAATTTGTAGTTTGCAATGGTCTTCTAGTAAGCAATGAAACAAAATGTATGAACCAATAATGACAAAACTGCCCAATTCAGAACATTTCCATCATAAAAGTCTACTTCCACACCCACACTATAAGTAGAATGGCAGCAGTGTAAGGCATAGGCATCTTGCACAGCTTCTCGCACTTATTTTCAATTTCATTTTTTTTGGGGGGGGGGCAAAAGGTTAAAAACCAGGGACACGTTTTAAACATTGCTTGTATAGTTTTTAAAGTTGCTAGAATAAAATGTTGTGTTACCACCATGCATTTCACTAGTAAGTCTTGAGCCCAGGACCCTATGCACTACAGTCAGAGTAGCATATCACTATGCTAAATCAGCAGCTTCCTGAAAAATAGGAAGAATGAAACTTACTGGCTATCATTTAGTGAATTCATTTCTCACTTCTATCCAAAGCTCTCAACTCTTAGCACAAAAAACCTGGGGGGATACAAATTCAGTTCTCACTATAGCTCTCAACTCTTAGCACAAAGAAATGTGGGCAAAGCTCACAAGTGGTGGTGGCTAGGGACTTTAGGCTTTTTACCATATACTGAAGTTACAGCGTTTGAGCTACTAGCCACCAGGTGTATTGAATGGGGGGCACACACACACACTCACACACACACACACACACACACACACACACACACACACACACACACACACACACACACACACACACACACACATACACTTTCCTACCTTACTTCATTCCCCACCAGATCATCCTGCAGCAGTAAATCGCTTGCCTTGTACTTCATTCCATTCTGCAGCTGATAATACACATAGTGTGTGTGTGTGTGTGTGTGTGTGTGTGTGTGTGTGTGTGTGTGTGTGTGTGTGTGTGTGTGTGTGTGTGTGTGTGTGTGTGTGTGTATGTGTGTGTGTGTGTGTGTGTGCATATATATATATATATATATATATATATATATATATATATATATATATGTGTGTGTGTGTGTGTGTGTGTGTGTGTGTGTGTGTGTGTGTAGCCCTACACATGTATAAGTACACACTGCAATATTTTAAGATAATTCTCAATACACTGAAAGCAGCCATTTTATGAGTTACTATCTGCATCTCGATGATCCTACCCGACAGTCCACAATATTGTATGGCTGTTACATATAACTTGGAATATTGTCCTATTCACACAGAGGAAATATTTTGCTTCCTCACTGAAAACAACCTTTGGCATATTGCTGTCTAGCCCACAAGGATCACATCATGTAATCCACTGTAGTGTATGCATTTTTACTGTAATATGGAATATATTTCTTACTCCTAGAGAATAAATATAATGATTTCTCACTAAATATTCACACTAAAATAGTCTTTGGTAGGTGACTGCTTGGCTTCTTCATTTTTGTATAGGGTTATCTGCGATATATGTTGGGAAATTGTCTCACTCACATGCAGAAAGAAGTATTTTATATGTTGCTGCATGACTCTCTTCCATTGTCTTAGAAGGTAATTTCCCTTTCCTACTCTGCTTGTCATTTTATTAATTAGAAGTAATCAGTCAATGCTCGACTTCATATACTGCTTACACTATCCACATATTTAATTATCTGGTATCCTTCCAGTATTTGAGTAACATTTGCTTCTCACTGTTCATTACCAAACTGCCCTAATCAGTGTTAAAACAAATAAAAAATATGTTCAAGTCAAAACTGTTGCACGGAGATGCAGAAATCTGGATACACAAAGTCCATTAGTATTCAACGTGACTGCCTGCTAGGCACAACAGCATATGCTGTTTGAGTTCAATAATATCAGCTACAAAAGTCACTACTTGCTATTCAGCACTGTTAGGAACTTCCAGCAACACCAGTCAACTCCACCGAACAATAATTTGTGAATCACACAGAATCAATAATCCAAGCGTTCAGCGAGGTGAAAGTAAAAGAATTGGTTTATTAAAACATCCGGCAAGCGCTTTCGACAAGGTCTTCTTCAAGCCGTTATACAAATTTTTTAAAAAACATTCACAAACATTTATTGAGGATGTGACATAGACATAATGATGTCACATCCTGTTCAAACTACAATATATTAAAGGTACAAAACATTTTCTTAAAACTTTTGAGCAATACAGAAATAAATCACCTAACATTCTTGCTGGGTATGGCAAATTACAGATGCTATTTGCACATACATCAACTAGTGCAGCTCTAAAACTGTTAACATCAAAGTACATTAAAATACGTTAAAATGCAGGACATTGTCTGCACCATTCCGGCGCTGTAAAATTGAAGTACCTAATATTATAGTAGGTATGACAAAATGCAAACGCTATTTCTACATGCAACAACTAGTACAGCTCTTTGCCTATTATCAAACAAAATATACATGAGATCTACATTTGTAGTTTAAATCTTGCTCTCAGTAGCTGCATTAGAAAGTCCTGGTTCACTAGTTGTCAAAAATGCAAAGCACTGAATCCAACGTTGTATACACAACTAAAAACATGAAACAGATGTCCTTATTTACCTTCCAGCATCCAGAAACTAATGCAAATGCATGACTGTTATAAATAGGGGGGGGGGGTTATGGGGCAGGGAGTGGGTGTGAGTGTAAATTGGACTGGGAACCTAATATTGGAGGTCAGGAGGTGGGACTAAATGAGTTAATAAATGATCCTATGACAGAGGTATAGGGTAAATGGAAAGAATGTGTAGGCAAAGCTACTGGAAATGTAATGGGTGCTGCTAGAACCGTGTAGTCAAAGGGTCTGAATATCTGGATTCAACGGATAGGTTTGCCTTTGAGTATGGGCTTGATTGATACCCTATCATTCAGGCCGGGGCTCCTATCAGCCCTCAGTCTAACAATCCATTTCACCTCTGTTTGTTCTGTTTTATTACACACATCACCTCTTCTATTACTAGGTCTATTCAGATCTATTACTTGAAAAACAAAACTGTGTTCATTCGAGGTGTTCGAGATATGTTTGTCCAGTGCATTGGATGAACATTGCACCTTAATTTTGTATACATGCTCCCTGATTCTCTCTTTTAGTTTTCTGTCTGTCTTTCCTACGTAGAACGCAGGACAGTATACGCATGTAGCCAAATAAATGACATGTACAGAATCACATGTGGCTGGTGACGTAAATGTATATTCTTGTTTGGTACTTGGATGCGTAAAAACATTAGACTCTTTTATGTATTAGCATTGATTGCATTTATGGCATTTCTTAGTTATGTTGATATTGTCACTAACAGGTGCTCCTCTATCTATCCTGTTTGGACCACATAACATCTTATGAAGGTTCATTTTATTTTTATATGTGAATTTGGGGGTGTCACCTATCACATTAGAAATGGCTGCATCTGTCAATAGGATATCCCAATGTTTCTTATAAATGTACTTAATACTATTTACATCTTGGGTGAAATGTATAGGGATTCGAAAGTATTCATTACTGTTATCAGGTAAATATCCTGAACTCAATGTGTCAACGTGTGGCATAGCAAAGTACGGATGTGCTCTACCTTCCCTTAGGGTATCTATCCCGCTAAAATTTTCTTCAATTTCTTCTTCTGTGTATGAGCGGTCTAAAAATTTAGCCCGTAAGTCATCTAACTCACTCAGAAATCCTGTATAATCAGAATTCAATCTAGAGGCTCTCATCACTTGGCTCCTCATAATATTATTGAATATGTGGCCTGGATGCATGCTGCGGTGGAGTAATGTGTTTCTGTAACATTTTTCCTAAATACCCCTGTGTTCAGGCTACCATCAGGTAGCTTCTCTATGTACACATCTAAGTAGGGTATGACTTCTCTCGATTTAGTCATAGAAAATTTTAAAAAGTCAGGTGCCAGGTTCATTTCAAATTCCAAGCCACTTAGTTCCTCCTCTGTACCACCCCAAATCAAAAAGAGGTCATCAACAAATCTGGTATAGCACAGAGCATATTTCCTAAATATATCAAGCTGAAATAGGGATACATCCTCCCAATCAGCCATAATTAAGTTGGCGTAGCTATTGGCACATGAGGTGCCCATAGCTATGCCATCCTTTTGTATGTAAATTTGACCATTGAAAATGAAGATGTTATTCGTTAGTACTATTTCCATTAACTTGCATATCACCTCTATTCTACCTGCAGAATAAGTGCTGTCCTTCATTAACCGTCTGTTCAGTCTGATGAGTCCATCATGATTTGGGATCACTGTGAAGAGTGACTGGACATCAAAGGTGACTAATAATCTATCATGTATATCATGCTTATGTTGAATTTCTAACATTTTCTCATACAATTTGATTAAAAACTGTTTTGTATCCCTTAGTATGTAATCATACTTGTTAACTATAGGTCTTAGTAAAGATTCCAAGTATAAAGATATGGGCTCGGTGATCCACCCTCTACCAGCAACGATAGGTCTCATGGGTGGACATTCACCGTCTTTATGTATCTTGGGGATTCCTTGAATGATAGGTATAGTAGGATGTTCAACTGTGAAGTATTTAAACAATTCCTCATTGATTTTGCCTTCCTAAATATAACGTCTAAACTGGTATACACATTAGATATAATCCTATCAACCATGTTAGTATTTATTTTTTGATAGAAGCTGGTATCATCTAACATTGATTTCATCCGTTGCTTATAAAATTCCATATCCATCACAACAACTGGGCCACCCTTATCAGCAGGTCTTGTCATAATTGTTCTATCATTCTTTAGACTTGTAAGTGCTTTCCTTTGGTTTGGCTTTAAATTGCCTGCCCATCTCTTATTCCTATTAGCATGGTTGATAGGATTATCAAGATAAATGACATAAAGATACATAAAGACGGTGAATGTCCACCCATGAGACCTATCGTTGCTGGTAGAGGGTGGATCACCGAGCCCATATCTTTATACTTGGAATCTTTACTAAGACCTATATTTAACAAGTATGATTACATACTAAGGGATACAAAACAGTTTTTAATCAAATTGTATGAGAAAATGTTAGAAATTCAACATAAGCATGATATACATGATAGATTATTAGTCACCTTTGATGTCCAGTCACTCTTCACAGTGATCCCAAATCATGATGGACTCATTAGACTGAACAGACGGTTAATGAAGGACGGCACTTATTCTGCTGGTAGAATAGAGGTGATATGCAAGTTAATGGAAATAGTACTAACGAATAACATCTTCATTTTCAATGGTCAAATTTACATACAAAAGGATGGCGTAGCTATGGGCACCTCATGTGCCAATAGCTACGCCAACTTAATTATGGCTGATTGGGAGGATGTATCCGTATTTCAGCTTGATATATTTAGGAAATATGCTCTGTGCTATACCAGATTTGTTGATGACCTCTTTTTGATTTGGGGTGGTACAGAGGAGGAACTAAGTGGCTTGGAATTTGAAATGAACCTGGCAACTGACTCTTTAAAATTTTCTATGACTAAATCGAGAGAAGTCATACCTTACTTAGATGTGTACATAGAGAAGCTACCTGATGGTAGCCTGAACACAGGGGTATTTAGGAAAAGATGTTACAGAAACACATTACTCCACCGCAGCAGCATGCATCCAGGCCACATATTCAATAATATTATGAGGAGCCAAGTGATGAGAGCCTCTAGATTGAATTCTGATTAAACAGGATTTCTGAGTGAGTTAGATGACTTACGGACTAAATTTTAGACCGCTCATACACAGAAGAAGAAATTGAAAAATTTTAGCGGATAGATACCCTAAGGGAAGGTATAGCACATCCGTACTTTGCTATGCCATACGTTGACACATTGAGTTCAGGATATTTACCTGATAACAGTAATGAATACTTTCGAATCCCTATACATTTCACCCAAGACGTAAATAGTATTAAGTACATTTATAAGAAACATTGGGATATCCTATTGACAGATGCAGCCATTTCTAATGTGATAGGTGACACCCCCAAATTCACATATAAAAATAAAATGAACCTTCATAAGATGTTATGTGGTCCAAACAGGATAGATAGAGGAGCACCTGTTAGTGACAATATCAACATAACTAAGAAATGCCATAAATGCAATCAATGCAAATACATAAAAGAGTCTAATGTTTTTACGCATCCAAGTACCAAACAAGAATATACATTTACGTCACCAGCCACATGTGATTCTGTACATGTCATTTATTTGGCTACATGCATATACTGTCCTGCGTTCTACATAGGAAAGACAGACAGAAAACTAAAAGAGAGAATCAGGGAGCATGTATACAAAATTAAGGTGCAATGTTCATCCAATGCACTGGCCAAACATATCTCGAACACCTCGAATGAACACAGTTTTGTTTTTCAAGTAACAGATCTGAATAGACCTAGTAATAGAAGAGGTGATGTGTGTAATAAAACAGAACAAACAGAGGTGAAATGGATTGTTAGACTGAGGGCTGATAGGAGCCCCGGCCTAAATGATAGGGTATCAATCAAGCCCATACTCAAAGGCAAACCTATCCATTGAATCCAGATATTCAGACCCTTTGACTACACGGTTCTAGCAGCACCCATTACATTTCCAGTAGCTTTGCCTACACATTCTTTCCATTTACCCTATACCTCTGTCATAGGATCATTTATTAACTCATTTAGTCCCACCTCCTGACCTCCAATATTAGGTTCCCAGTCCAATTTACACTCACACCCACTCCCTGCCCCATAACCTCCCCCCTATTTATAACAGTCATGCATTTGCAATAGTTTCTGGATGCTGGAAGGTGAATAAGGACATCTGTTTCATGTTTTTAGTTGTGTATACAACGTTGGATTCAGTGCTTTGCATTTTTGACAACTAGTGAACCAGGACTTTCTAATGCAGCTACTGAGAGCAAGATTTAAACTACAAATGTAGATCTCATGTATATTTTGTTTGATAATAGGTAAAGAGCTGTACTAGTTGTTGCATGTAGAAATAGCGTTTGCATTTTGTCATACCTACTATAATATTAGGTACTTCAATTTTACAGCGCCGGAATGGTGCAGACAATGTCCTGCATTTTAACATATTTTAATGTACTTTGATGTTAACAGTTTTAGAGCTACACTAGTTGATGTATGTGCAAATAGCATCTGTAATTTGCCATACCCAGCAAGAATGTAAGGTGATTTATTTCTGTAGTGCTCAAAAGTTTTAAGAAAATGTTTTGTACCTTTAATATATTGTAGTTTGAACAGGATGTGACATCATTATGTCTATGTCACATCCTCTATAAATGTTTGTGAATGTTTTTTAAAAAATTTGTATAACGGCTTGAAGAAGACCTTGTTGAAAGCGCTTGTCGGATGTTTTAATAAACTAATTCTTTTACTTTCACCTCGCTGAACGCTTGGATTATTGATTCTGTGTGATTCACAAGTTATTGTTCGGTGGAGTTGACTGGTGTTGCTGGAAGTTCCTAACAGTGCTGAATAGCAAGTAGTGACTTTTGTAGCTGATATTATTGAACTCAAACAGCATATGCTGTTGTGCCTAGCAGGCAGTCACGTTGAATACTAATGGACTTTGTGTATCCAGATTTCTGCATCTCCATGCAACAGTTTTGACTTGAACAATTGGACTTGGTATTATTTTGTGTGTGCACGGAGCTTGTTGTGAGTGTTTACTTGTCTCTGCAAATAAAAAATATGACTTTTTTGTATGACATGTATACCTCCAAACACTGCCCACAGGTGAAATTATCTAATGTTCTGCCAGTATTAAAGGCAAAAGAACATAAAAACAGAAAACCTTCCCAGTTTCTTTAAGTACTCACTCATCTAATAATACACAAACACACACACACACACACACACACACACACACACACACACACACACGCACACACACACACACACACACACACACACACACACACACACACACACACACACACACACACACACACACACACACACCCTTAGTTTCCTATCTTACTTCATTCCCCACCAAACCCAGAGCTGTTGGACATGTTACACTTAAAGAAATCCCAATCCCTCAGAGCCACACTCTCGAGGGATCTAAACCTTGTCATCACAATAAACAAAACATGCTGGAGGGATAGGTTCCTGACCCAGAGACTCCCCAGAATCTGGAATAGACTGCCCATACATGTCAAGCAAAGCACCTCTTTGGCTCTCTTCAAAAGGAATCTTGATGACTGGATGGGAGAAAGGAAATTCACTCCAGAGATCACGTCAGTCACCCTGCTAGACAGGGGTCCAGGGAAGTAAATAGTGTGGGAAGAAATAGTCAGGGAATTGATATGGCTAGGCTTGTATAGGCCCTAGGCCCGATAGCCTAGTACCAACCTATGAACCTATGAACCAGATCGTCCGGCAGCAGTAAATCGCTCGCCCTGTACTTCATTCTGTTCTGCAGCCAATAATACAGTAATTTTGTCCTACAGCAGTAAATTGCAAATTTACCGTTCACTCGCATTTGAAATGCGTGAGCTCCTTCAGCCAGCCAGAAATGCTTTCAGCTTAATTCCAACAGGCTGAAACAAAGAGAAAAAAAATCGGACGGATCTGCTGCAAAAGTGTGCGTGGGTGCCTCTTCCCCCTCGCTCTATGGTTCGGCGCCCATGCATTCCTAAACATCCTGGAAAATATTAGGGTACAACCCAATACCCTTATACTAGGAGACTTTAACTACCCCTCCATTAACTGGAAAATTACTCATGTACCAACACACTTGCTCAACGTTTTCTGGAATTCATTAATTCCAACACCCTGGGCCAACTCATTCTTATCCTCACCAGGGGTAGAAACATCCTTGACTTGGTCATTACTAACATGGGCAACCATTGCTCCATACCAGTAATCAAATCCTCCCTGGTCAGATCTGACCACAAACTAATCACCATGGATATCCACATCCCACCCTCACCTCCCTCAAAGGAAACCACCATAAAAAACTTCTCCAAAGCAAATTTTTGGCTTATAAAAACAGAGGTGGCTAACTTCACGACACCCATGTAAATGGAAAATAGCTGCATGACTGCTGAATCATACACCATTGCACTATATGAGCACATACACAAGTGCATTGAACAAGCCATACCAAACAGAACCAAGACACATTCTACAAAAAAAGGAAGCCAGTCTGGTGGTCCCCCACCATAAACAAACTCTACAACAGAATGAAAAAACTGTTGCATAAAAGGGTGAATTCCCAAGACTGGAAAAACTTCCTAGTTAGCCTCAGCAAAAAACTGAGATCCATCATCAAATCCTCTAAAGCTAGCTAGGAAAACAAAATTGCTGCAGATTCTAAAGACAACCACAAGGCATTCTATAGTTATGTCAAGAATCTACATGGCAATTCTCAGATCTGCTCTGAGTTACAGCACAATAGCAATACATATCCAGAACCAACTGATATTGCCAGCATATTGGCCGACAGATTCAGTGCAAACCTTACCCCCCCCCTTTTACCCCCAAAGGGCCTATCACAATACCTGAGGAATACCAAGTCCCTATTATCACAGCTACACAGGTAAACTTGCACTGTCCAAAGCCAAGAATACGACTTCCATCCCTGGCTGTGTTCTACATGAATTACAAAGTGAACTGGCACCACACCTGAGTACCCTGTTCAATCACAGCCTCATTTCAAGCTTTGTTCCTACCGAATGCCACACTGCTATGGTCATCCCACTCCACAAAGTGGGTGCGACTACAGACCCTGGGAACTATCGCCCCATTAGTCTGACAAGTGTAATATGTAACACTATGGAGTGCATCATCATGGACCTTATAAATAAGGATATAGGGAATCTCCAAACTCTGGACCACACACAGTTTGGGTTTGTGAAAGGTAGATCATGCCTGCTCAACTTGATAGACTTCTTTGAGTCTGTCAGCAGAGCTGTGGATGAGGGCAAGGTAGTTCACACAGCCTAGCTAGATCTTGCCAAGGCCTTCGACACCATTCCTCACTCAAGAATCATAGACAGACTCACTAAACTAGGCATAAAACCCTATGTCATAAGATGGGCTGCCAAGTGGCTCACTGATAGATCCCACACTGTGAAAGTAGCAGACTTCAGATCTGACTACCAACCAGTTACAAGTGGTGTCCCACAGGGATTGGTCCTAGGTCCTCTCCTGTTTCACATCTACTTCTCAGAAGTTCAAGCCAGCACAAAGGGACTCTGGCTGACCAAGTTCACAGGTGTTTGCAAACTGGGAGCTATTAATGATTCTCCAACTGATGCAGACATTTTACAAAAAAGCTTCACTGACACCAATGACTGGTGCCAGAACCATGACTTTAAGCTCAATGCCAAAACGTGCATTGTCATTCCCTTTGGGAAAAAGTCAGTGCCCATGAACTACCACATAGGTGGTAGTCCACTAAACACTGAATGTGTGATAAGAGACCTGGGGACACAGGTTGACAGCAACCTCTCCTTTGATAACCACATTGCCACTGTAGTCAAAAAGTCCTTCTATGTGCCATATCTCATTACAAAAGGTTTATCATTCAGGAAGAAAAAGGTCATAATCCCTCTCTACTCATCCCTCATTAGACCTATTATGGAATACAATGCATCATTTGGTATGTACATCAATAGACACCTACAACAACTAGAAAGGCCACAAAAATACCTCACTAAGAGTATCTTAGGCCTTAGACACATGCCCTATATGGACGGACTTGAAATCCTCCAGCTATACTCTGTCTCTTTTCGCCTACTTAGAGGAGATCTCTGCTTGACCTACAAAGCCATGTCTGACCCAGAGCTGCTAGATATGCTACACCTAAAAAAAATCACAATCCCTCCATATCACATGCTCCAGGGACCTAAACTTCATTACCACAATAAACAGAACATGCTGGAGGGACAGGTTCCTAACCCAGAGACTTCCCATACTCTGGAACACACTTCCCATTCATGTCAAGCAGAGCACTTCACTGGCCCTCTTTAAGATAAATCTTGACGAATGGATGGGCAATAGGAAGTTCAACCAGGGGATCACTTCGGTGGCCTTGCTTGACAGGGGCACTGGGAACTAACTTTGGACGGCATAATGCCAGGGAATCTTCTTGGGCTAGGCTTATATAGGCTCCAGGGCCATTAGCCTAGTACACACCTATGAACCTATAAGATCTGGGATGGGCAAGACTAAATAGTAGAAGTTGAGACAGTAAGTGAAAGGGCACCATAATATAGTTATAGTAGAGAAAAAGTAGGTCTGCAGAATTTAGTAAGGGGTGATTGGTAAAACAAATTAAGGTATTGCTGTTTAAATACAGGTGGATGGGTGGAATAGTAGGGGGAGAAGAAGAAAAAAGTAGAGTGAAGAGTGAAGAGTGAAGGACCAAAAAAGGTGAAGTGATGTAATATATGTATAAGAAGGAAGAACAAATAGGGTGTCTGTAAAGAGTATGATTGATTGTAGTTATGGAATGGGTGGGATTAGGGAAGTATAGAGCTGTAGTGTATAGTCGGGGTGAGTGGAAATAGGGGTTAGAATAGGGTAGTGAACAGAGTGGGTTCTAGCCCCTTATGGCCAGCACATGGCCAAAAACAATCAATGGATTTGGCACAGGTAGAGTTTGCATGTAAGTAACTAAGCGTGCCTACTAGTATAATTACAAAAGCAAATCTTGAATATGTAGTATTAAAAGTAGTAGACTATAAGCAATAAGGGTAGAAAGACATACTACCAATACAGTAAGTGGTTATCAGTGAAAGTTCAAGGCATGGAAAAGGGAAAAATCAAAGCAGCATAAAAACTGCCTATACAGGCAAAGACGAAGATTCACAGAAGCAGTAGCTGGAAAAAGCAATTAAGACAGTACAGGCTGCACCACTACAAATATTTCATTACAGGTGGCATAATTTAGCATGTGAATGATAAAAACCAATGCTCATGTCTAGGAATGCATCTATATAGCATCATAGGACTCTGAAAGAGCTTCCCCTCTTGCAGTTGAGAGCAAATCTTGTCAGTCTGTAATGTAGCCAGATTTAAGCTTGTTTATCAGGTGTAAATATCTTTTATGTGACCTAATCATTGCAGTATCATTCCAGGATTGGCTCATTCTATTAGTCACTTCATGCCTGATGATAGTCTGCTTCAAATGTTTGAGTCACCGGCACTGATTTTCCAATGATTTGATGAAAGACCGAGCATAATAAGTGCAAAATGTCTTTCAGTTATTACAGACTGAGTAGAATTTGAAGACATGGCTGATGAAAATAAACCTATGATGATAAATTGAAAACTTTAAATAGGCTTATGAAAAGGTAAATTTTAATATTTTAGTCTCAGAATGTCATCATAGCTCTTTATGTTATCTTTGCATATGAAACACACATTTACACTGTCTAGGCTTTCCTGAAAAAAGAAACAATGCAGAATTGAAATCACCTCTAGGCATACAAATGTACTCTTGTGCATGCAAATACTGAAATCCACAGGAGCAGACAAATGCACACATGCATGCAAACACACATGCGCTTCCACATATACGCAGATACATATGTGACGCACATACACACACACACACACACACACACACACACACACACACACACACACACACACACACAAACACACACACACACACAGTCTGACTGACATTAACGTACACACAAACACACACATGCACACGCACACTCAGTCAAGTACATATACCCACACATATAAACTCACAGAAACTCATGCATATAGGTTGCATGTAGGCACTAACAATTTTCACAGTCTAATAGCTTGAAGAGACTTCAGCCTTGTGCATTTGGTGTCAGAAAATAGACAACTGATAGTGGTAAAAAGCTGTTATTTGGTAAAGTTGTATAACTTTCCCGGTTATCAGTATTACTTATTAGGTACTCTTTAATATTATTGCCAAAAACAAAAAGTTTAAAGACAGGGCAGTAATTTTACAGGACTTGTATCCCTAAAACTGTATTTCCTGAGGATGGGTGTAAACAAACCTTAATCACTACATATGGAAATGCACCTGTCACCAGGGAAATTGTATAATCTAAAATAAAACCGCTAACTGTGGAGAGCTTAGTCATGATATTATTAGTCTAGTAAGTAATGGATCAAGCACAAAACTATTTGAAGATAGACATTAAACACCCATCAAGGTTTTCCCTTAAATGATATAAGAAAAAGCTTCCTTGTGTATATCTGAGGTATGTAACAGGATCACTGCTCTGCACAATGGTTATATCCAGAGGAAGATCATGCAGGACTTAGATCGCACATCAATAACAAAACATGCAGCTTCCTCAGATGAAAATTCTTCCTTCCCACAAGACAGGCTATCCTGCAGAGGCTGCCATTGGTCCAGTAGAGAATATTTGGATGTTTTCTATTGCAAACTTCACTCACGATAAAAGCAGTTTTTTTAGTCAGCTCCAAATATAATCAGAAAAATGAGCATCTTCTATAAGCTTGTTTTTATACAGACACATAGTACAGTTGTGCTCCAGCCTTTATGCCATCGCCTCATTGAACAGTTTCTAATCATACTAGGAACCATCAGTTGAATTACATGAACAGACATGCTAGGGATAACTGAGCCAAGGCAGCACTTACAGTTTCATTATAAATCAATACTAGTGCCTCTGTATCATCTCTGATCGGCTGTCTGTTACAAGATGAATTAATAGCAGATTAAAAGTCTTATTTAAAGTATTTCATAGGTCACTAACTTCAGTTATTACAATTCTTTATGACCTAAAGTGTGATCCCAAAGTTGAAACAAATTAAGTTCTGGTCAGACAATGACACAGCTTGTACCACTCTACCTTCATCACATCAAAACCCTAAAGTCAATGAATTACTATATTATGGGTCATATCAAACCTTTCATAAGTTGGATGGAAACCATTCTGAATTAAGTAGGTCTGATATCAGTCCAGAATGTTTAAGTTTCCCAAGAATAACTATCTTAGTAGGTGGGTAGGATGCCATTACAGAAAACTGTGAACTCTGACTAAAATATTTTCTGGTGTAAGGACTTTAATTAAATACTTTTTTAGACTTATTCTGCCTGAAGGACATACGCAGTAGCTTCAGTGGACCTCCTATCTGTTACAGCCTAAGCCATTGTGAGCTATAGTGATTTGATAATGGTTGCAGCTGTTAATATTCTCACAGTAATCAGAGCCTACTGATGCAAAGGCATGGCATCTGAAAACTCTGTAAGTGGCCCAGTTTCATATAGTGACATATATTCTAGAATAACACCCAGAAAAACAAAATGGAGTATTGTCAGCTGGCTCACCTACCTCAGAGAGTGAGATCTGCTCAATTTCACTGAAGCAGCGCACCCCCCCCCCCCTTAAGAATGCACAAGTGATAAGAAAGACACTACTGCAGGGTGAACAGGAATAAACATGCTGTAATGACAAGCAAGCACAAGACTGTTTCGAAGCATAAGTCAGTTTAAGAGATGGGTCCATTGTATACATGCACAAGTGGGGAATGGAAGAGATCCACTGAATCAGAAAACAAATAGACAGTAAAAGATGGCAATATGTGCAGGAACAAAAAGCATTAACTGCCCATTGGAAGGAATAGGTATAGCTTAGATGATAGCTAGAAATCTGGACTCACATTACAATAGTTTCATATCTGCCACCACCAGCTCATGCCCACTGAATCAGAAGAAAAAGAAACAGTAAAGATGGTAGATAATGCATGCAGGAACAAAGCAAAGCATTAACTGGCCATTTGAAGGAATAAGTAAAACTTAGATGATAGATACATAGATCAATAGATGTAGACAGCTAGGTAGATGTATAGATACAGATATAAATTTAAATATGCAGAACAGACAGATGATAGATAGATAGATAGATAGATAGATAGATAGATAGATAGATAGATAGATAGATAGATAGATAGACAGATAGATGATCAATTGATTCACATCACCACAAAATCTTGACTATTAAATTTTGCAAAGGTTCTTTCTGCTCAAGTCAGGATAAAATAGACGAACATTGTGGGTTCTGTTCAAGCAGCTTTGTTATGTACAAACACATTAGAAATGTTAGAAATGAAGCTAAGTAACTTTAACATATCTACAAACTAGTTGTCTCATGGGTAGATGTTCACACTCTAGCTGTACTCACAAAATGGCTCTGAAGCTAACACATGCTTGCTATTTAGATGCACATTCACATCTTAGAAATGCTTCTTAAAGGTGCAACGCACATTATTCTACATCCTCCTTCCTTGAGAAATGTGTCATGTATCATTGACAACACTGACTGATATGCCATAGATACAAAGATTGATACATATATACAACCACATCCAAGTTGCTGCATATCTCACACTGGGTCTGGAAATATGACCAAATCGTGTGACATAAACATTGAAATCGGCTTTAGCAACTGGGATTGTCTCTGCTGAATGTTCAACCTTAGGGACATTGGGAACATTATCAGAAATGGTAGTGGAAATCAAGACATGTTCTGAAACAGGAACATTGTCTGAATTACTCTGATATTTAGAGTCTGTATCACAGGAACAATGCTGTGATAAGGTTCTGATATGGCTCTGATACAGGAAGAAGATGTCTACATTTGCTCCTGTACTCCACACACCCAGATTTCGTAAGATAGGATCTCAGCCCTGCACATGAGCTTGTTACTTGACCAATCCAGTTGAAACCTTTCACCGTTTGTATCCTCACTGTCTCTCCTTTTTTCAATGGACGGATAAATCTGCTTGATTTGTTGTAGCTGGGCTTCTGGAAAAAATGCTTTCTAAATAATTGGACATTGATTGCTTTATTGTTTTTAGCTTTAGGCCTCGACAAACTGGAACTGATAGGCAATGTTGCTCTGGTTTTCTAGATAGAAGTTTCTTATCAGGTAAGCCAAGTATATTATCATGGGTTATGTTTCTGAGATTGAGTAAGTTCAAAAGACATCAGTATTATCACACTTTGACTTCTCAAGTAATTGCTTTGCACTCTGTACGGCACGTTCAGCTAGTCCATTTGACTGTGGACATTCTGGACTACTAGTAACATGTACAAAGCCCATTCTGAAACAACTGACTGGAAAAAGTGGGTGCCATTGTCAGATATAACTTTGTGTGGACTACCATGGACTGAGAAATGACATTTCAACTTAGCAATAAGAGTAGTGGAAGTTAGGTTAGGTAGTAGATTAATCTCATATCAGTTTGAATAAGAGTACTAAATAATGTTGATTTTTCCACTCGAATATGTCAGTGGCTACTGCTGACCACCGTGGAACATCCAGGAACTTGACCTAGCTGAAGTGGTTCTTTTTGCAAATACGGTTTAGTACTATTACATACCAAACAAGAAGAAAGTACTTTATCAATGTGTTTTGCTAGAGAAGGTCAAAATACTATTCCTCTCACCCTTCTTTTGGTAGCTTTGGAACCTGAGTGACCATGATGCAAAATATAGATGTATTCATGTTGTAAGGAAGCAGGAACAACAATTTTAGGACCTTTGAAAAAATAATGCCATCTTCCATCAACATCTCATCTCTGTAAGGAAGTAGGGTTGCACTTCTTGTGGTACACTAGATTGCTTATATGGCCATCCATCATTGATGTAGTGATTGACCTTTTGCAAAACTGAAACAGTCTTTGTGTGATCTCTTAGCTCATCAAGTCTTGTTGTAGAAAAAGTATGCACTTTCATAACATCAAAGTCAAACTTCTCTGTGTCAACCTGTTCTGTTGTATTTGTGGGTGATCTGGATAAGGTATTAGCCAGATAAAGAAGTTTACCTTTTGTATAGACCATTTTGAAGTTGTTCTTTTGCAATTTAAGCATCATTCTTTGTAATCTTGTTGGAATTGAATGTGTAGGCATCTTTAAAATAGTAACCAGAGGTTGATGATCAGTTTCAATCTGAATATCTCGACCATAGATGTAATCATGAAACTTGGAACATGCAAACACTAATGCCAAAAGTTCTTTCTAAATCTGAGCATATTGCATTTCAGTTTGGGTAAGTGTTCTAGAGGCATAGACTACTGGTCTACCCTCTTGAAAAATAAGTGCACCTAGGCCAAATCTTGAAGCATCGTAGGAACAAGTTACTGGTTTGTAGACATCATAGCATCTTAATGTAGGTGGAGTAGTAATGTTCTGCTTAAGGTCTTCAAATGTTTTCTGGTGATGTTCTAATCATAACCATGTAGCATTCTTATGTGTTAGCTCTCTGTCAAAGGTGCTATCAACTCACTGAAGTCTGATATAAACTTGCCTAAATAGGTGACCATACCAAGAAAATGTAGAGCTTGTACATTATCTGGTGCTGACGTTTGAAGAATGGCTGCTTGCTTGGATGGGTATGGTCTCAAGCCAGTGCTAGTAAATAAATGACCTACATATGTAAATTCTGGTAGTCTATATTTGCACTTTAGAGGGTTGAGCTTCACATTCACTTCATGCGCTCTGTCTAGAACTCTCTTAAGATTTCTGTCATACTCTGCTTCACCATTGCCTCTGACTAACAAATCATTTACTATTATGGCACAATGATAACGTGAAAAAAATTGCTCCATTGCACACTGGAAGACTTCACTTGCAGAATTTATTCCAAATGGCATCCTGAGAAATCTGTATCTTCCAAAAGGGGTACTGAATGTAGTCACTAATGAAGATTTGCGATCAACCATCACTTGCCAAAATGAACTTTTTTGCATCTAAGACAGAAAAAAACAAGTGACATTCAGTATTAGAGCTGCAACTTATTCGACTGTACACATGAGATGATGAGGTCTTTTTAATGCCTTGTTTATAACTTGGGTCGATGCATATTTTGATTTAATTTGAGCCTTTTTTGTGAGCTGCTGCCTTAGAAGACACCCATTCAGTAGGTTCTGTAACTGGACAAATTACACCTTGCTACATTATTTTGTCCAACTAATCTTTGACTTTATTCTGCATAGCTATCAGAACTTTTCTTGCTGGTCTGACCACTGGACTGATCTCTGGGTCTAACTTCATAGAATGTACAACTGGAAGTTTGCCCAACTTGTCACTGAAAAAATTAGTATACTCTAAAAAATAGTATTATTGAAGCTATAACTTGGACATGTGCTTATTTGATGAACTTCTTTGGTAAAAGATAGCAGATTCATTTTCAAACTGTCTCTGAGACCCAATAATGAGGTCTTTGGACTACATAAAATAATAAGCTTTCACAGTTCTTGGCCACATAACATGAAAGAATTGCTGAGCCTTCGGTTTGAATTTCTTCAGTTTAATAAGCAACAAGTTTCACACAACTGGACACATTTAGTTGTTCATCAGCTCTCACTTGACCAAAACTATCTGCAGACATAACATTACACTTTGAACCAGTATCTACTTTGAGCTCAGTGGGTTTACCATTGATCTGGACAGTGCAAAATACGTCATTCTTTGCCAATAAATTTACTGTATCAATTTTCTCACCAATTACTGACACACCCTCTACATAGAAAACAGACTGCTGCATTTCAACTAGATCAATTTGCTTTTTCGAATGACCCTTCTTTATAACAGTATGAGGCTTACTTGATATGCAACATTTTTGAAAATGGTTCCATTTCTTACATTTATGGCATTGCTGACCAAATGCTAAGCACTTTTCTCTTTTAGATTCATGGCTGGCACTACAATTGTGACAGTTAACAATAAAGCTTGACTTGGGTTTTGCTGATTCACCCTTGTACTGTACTGAGCATGGTCCTTTAACTGAACTAGTCTTAGAGCTTGCTGGAAGATTGCAGGCTTTCCTTCCCACACCTGCAGGGGATACAGCTGCCACATGCTTAGGCGTGTTTCTGCCTGCCACATGTTGCATTTTGCTTGCATTTTCTCTGGAGCTTGTTGAAACCATGTCACTTGCAAGCATATCTGTGTGTGCCTTTCTGTAACTTTATGGATTTTACAAGTCTTAATAGCTTTTCTCAGCATGAAATCACACTCACAAAGCCAAATCTTTCTCACAGCAGCATTATTAATACCACAAATGAGTCTATTCTTTATTAACTCATCTTTTAAATCACCAAACTTACACGTTTTAGCTCTGTTTCTCGGGTCAGTAATATAAGCTGCAAAAGTCTCTCCTTGCTTTTGATATGTTGTGTAAAACAAATGCATCTCAAATGTAACATTGGTCTGGGGGTTACACATCTCTCTGAATTTAAGCTTCAAACACTCGGGGTCCTCTCATTTCAATCTGTGCAATAATAAGAAAGTTTTCACCTTCATCTTCATACACTGCTGGTTCATATAAAAATGAACGCTCCCTTTCAATGGCTTCTGACCATGCTAGGTTTAGACATGAACGTACACACAAACACACACATGCACACGCACACTCAGTCAAGTACATATACCCACACATATAAACTCACAGAAACTCATGCATATAGGTTGCATGTAGGCACTAACAATTTTCACAGTCTAATAGCTTGAAGAGACTTCAGCCTTGTGCATTTGGTGTCAGAAAATAGACAACTGATAGTGGTAAAAAGCTGTTATTTGGTAAAGTTGTATAACTTTCCCGGTTATCAGTATTACTTATTAGGTACTCTTTAATATTATTGCCAAAAACAAAAAGTTTAAAGACAGGGCAGTAATTTTACAGGACTTGTATCCCTGAAACTGTATTTCCTGAGGATGGGTGTAAACAAACCTTAATCACTACATATGGAAATGCACCTGTCACCAGGGAAATTGTATAATCTAAAATAAAACCGCTAACTGTGGAGAGCTTAGTCATGATATTATTAGTCTAGTAAGTAATGGATCAAGCACAAAACTATTTGAAGATAGACATTAAACACCCATCAAGGTTTTCCCTTAAATGATATAAGAAAAAGCTTCCTTGTGTATATCTGAGGTATGTAACAGGATCACTGCTCTGCACAATGGTTATATCCAGAGGAAGATCATGCAGGACTTAGATCGCACATCAATAACAAAACATGCAGCTTCCTCAGATGAAAATTCTTCCTTCCCACAAGACAGGCTATCCTGCAGAGGCTGCCATTGGTCCAGTAGAGAATATTTGGATGTTTTCTATTGCAAACTTCACTCACGATAAAAGCAGTTTTTTTAGTCAGCTCCAAATATAATCAGAAAAATGAGCATCTTCTATAAGCTTGTTTTTATACAGACACATAGTACAGTTGTGCTCCAGCCTTTATGCCATCGCCTCATTGAACAGTTTCTAATCATACTAGGAACCATCAGTTGAATTACATGAACAGACATGCTAGGGATAACTGAGCCAAGGCAGCACTTACAGTTTCATTATAAATCAATACTAGTGCCTCTGTATCATCTCTGATCGGCTGTCTGTTACAAGATGAATTAATAGCAGATTAAAAGTCTTATTTAAAGTATTTCATAGGTCACTAACTTCAGTTATTACAATTCTTTATGACCTAAAGTGTGATCCCAAAGTTGAAACAAATTAAGTTCTGGTCAGACAATGACACAGCTTGTACCACTCTACCTTCATCACATCAAAACCCTAAAGTCAATGAATTACTATATTATGGGTCATATCAAACCTTTCATAAGTTGGATGGAAACCATTCTGAATTAAGTAGGTCTGATATCAGTCCAGAATGTTTAAGTTTCCCAAGAATAACTATCTTAGTAGGTGGGTAGGATGCCATTACAGAAAACTGTGAACTATGACTAAAATATTTTCTGGTGTAAGGACTTTAATTAAATACTTTTTTAGTCTTAGTCTGCCTGAAGGACATACGCAGTAGCTTCAGTGGACCTCCTATCTGTTACAGCCTAAGCCATTGTGAGCTATAGTGATTTGATAATGGTTGCAGCTGTTAATATTTTCACAGTAATCAGAGCCTACTGATGCAAAGGCATGGCATCTGAAAACTCTGTAAGTGGCCCAGTTTCATATAGTGACATATATTCTAGAATAACAGCCAGAAAAACAAAATGGAGTATTGTCAGCTGGCTCACCTACCTCAGAGAGTGAGATCTGCTCAATTTCACTGAAGCAGCGCACCCCCCCCCCCTTAAGAATGCACAAGTGATAAGAAAGACACTACTGCAGGGTGAACAGGAATAAACATGCTGTAATGACAAGCAAGCACAAGACTGTTTCGAAGCATAAGTCAGTTTAAGAGATGGGTCCATTGTATACATGCACAAGTGGGGAATGGAAGAGATCCACTGAATCAGAAAACAAATAGACAGTAAAAGATGGCAATATGTGCAGGAACAAAAAGCATTAACTGCCCATTGGAAGGAATAGGTATAGCTTAGATGATAGCTAGAAATCTGGACTCACATTACAATAGTTTCATATCTGCCACCACCAGCTCATGCCCACTGAATCAGAAGAAAAAGAAACAGTAAAAGATGGTAGATAATGCATGCAGGAACAAAGCAAAGCATTAACTGGCCATTTGAAGGAATAAGTAAAACTTAGATGATAGATACATAGATCAATAGATGTAGACAGCTAGGTAGATGTATAGATACAGATATAAATTTAAATATGCAGAACAGACAGATGATAGATAGATAGATAGATAGATAGATAGATAGATAGATAGATAGATAGATAGATAGACAGATAGATGATCAATTGATTCACATCACCACAAAATCTTGACTATTAAATTTTGCAAAGGTTCTTTCTGCTCAAGTCAGGATAAAATAGACGAACATTGTGGGTTCTGTTCAAGCAGCTTTGTTATGTACAAACACATTAGAAATGTTAGAAATGAAGCTAAGTAACTTTAACATATCTACAAACTAGTTGTCTCATGGGTAGATGTTCACACTCTAGCTGTACTCACAAAATGGCTCTGAAGCTAACACATGCTTGCTATTTAGATGCACATTCACATCTTAGAAATGCTTCTTAAAGGTGCAACACACATTATTCTACATCCTCCTTCCTTGAGAAATGTGTCATGTATCATTGACAACACTGACTGATATGCCATAGATACAAAGATTGATACATATATACAACCACATCCAAGTTGCTGCATATCTCACACTGGGTCTGGAAATATGACCAAATCGTGTGACATAAACATTGAAATCGGCTTTAGCAACTGGGATTGTCTCTGCTGAATGTTCAACCTTAGGGACATTGGGAACATTATCAGAAATGGTAGTGGAAATCAAGACATGTTCTGAAACAGGAACATTGTCTGAATTACTCTGATATTTAGAGTCTGTATCACAGGAACAATGCTGTGATAAGGTTCTGATATGGCTCTGATACAGGAAGAAGATGTCTACATTTGCTCCTGTACTCCACACACCCAGATTTCGTAAGATAGGATCTCAGCCCTGCACATGAGCTTGTTACTTGACCAATCCAGTTGAAACCTTTCACCGTTTGTATCCTCACTGTCTCTCCTTTTTTCAATGGACGGAGAAATCTGCTTGATTTGTTGTAGCTGGGCTTCTGGAAAAAATGCTTTCTAAATAATTGGACATTGATTGCTTTATTGTTTTTAGCTTTAGGCCTCGACAAACTGGAACTGATAGGCAATGTTGCTCTGGTTTTCTAGATAGAAGTTTCTTATCAGGTAAGCCAAGTATATTATCATGGGTTATGTTTCTGAGATTGAGTAAGTTCAAAAGACATCAGTATTATCACACTTTGACTTCTCAAGTAATTGCTTTGCACTCTGTGCGGCACGTTCAGCTAGTCCATTTGACTGTGGACATTCTGGACTACTAGTAACATGTACAAAGCCCATTCTGAAACAACTGACTGGAAAAAGTGGGTGCCATTGTCAGATATAACTTTGTGTGGACTACCATGGACTGAGAAATGACATTTCAACTTAGCAATAAGAGTAGTGGAAGTTAGGTTAGGTAGTAGATTAATCTCATATCAGTTTGAATAAGAGTACTAAATAATGTTGATTTTTCCACTCGAATATGTCAGTGGCTACTGCTGACCACCGTGGAACATCCAGGAACTTGACCTAGCTGAAGTGGTTCTTTTTGCAAATACGGTTTAGTACTATTACATACCAAACAAGAAGAAAGTACTTTATCAATGTGTTTTGCTAGAGAAGGTCAAAATACTATTCCTCTCACCCTTCTTTTGGTAGCTTTGGAACCTGAGTGACCATGATGCAAAATATAGATGTATTCATGTTGTAAGGAAGCAGGAACAACAATTTTAGGACCTTTGAAAAAATAATGCCATCTTCCATCAACATCTCATCTCTGTAAGGAAGTAGGGTTGCACTTCTTGTGGTACACTAGATTGCTTATATGGCCATCCATCATTGATGTAGTGATTGACCTTTTGCAAAACTGAAACAGTCTTTGTGTGATCTCTTAGCTCATCAAGTCTTGTGGTAGAAAAATTATGCACTTTCATAACATCAAAGTCAAAATTCTCTGTGTCAACCTGTTCTGTTGTATTTGTGGGTGATCTGGATAAGGTATTAGCCAGATAAAGAAGTTTACCTTTTGTATAGACCATTTTGAAGTTGTTCTTTTGCAATTTAAGCATCATTCTTTGTAATCTTGTTGGAATTGAATGTGTAGGCATCTTTAAAATAGTAACCAGAGGTTGATGATCAGTTTCAATCTGAATATCTCGACCATAGATGTAATCATGAAACTTGGAACATGCAAACACTAATGCCAAAAGTTCTTTCTAAATCTGAGCATATTGCATTTCAGTTTGGGTAAGTGTTCTAGAGGCATAGACTACTGGTCTACCCTCTTGAAAATAAGTGCACCTAGGCCAAATCTTGAAGCATCGTAGGAACAAGTTACTGGTTTGTAGACATCATAGCATCTTAATGTAGGTGGAGTAGTAATGTTCTGCTTAAGGTCTTCAAATGTTTTCTGGTGATGTTCTAATCATAACCATGTAGCATTCTTATGTGTTAGCTCTCTGTCAAAGGTGCTATCAACTCACTGAAGTCTGATATAAACTTGCCTAAATAGGTGACCATACCAAGAAAATGTAGAGCTTGTACATTATTTGGTGCTGACATTTGAAGAATGACTGCTTGATTGGATGGGTATGGTCTCAAGCCAGTGCTAGTAAATAAATGACCTACATATGTAAATTCTGGTAGTCTATATTTGCACTTTAGAGGGTTGAGCTTCACATTCACTTCATGCGCTCTGTCTAGAACTCTCTTAAGATTTCTGTCATACTCTGCTTCACCATTGCCTCTGACTAACAAACCATCTACTATTATGGCACAATGATAACCTGAAAAAAATTGCTCCATTGCACACTGGAAGACTTCACTTGCAGAATTTATTCCAAATGGCATCCTGAGAAATCTGTATCTTCCAAAAGGGGTACTGGATGTAGTCACTAATGAAGATTTGCGATCAACCATCACTTGCCAAAATGAACTTTTTTGCATCTAAGACAGAAAAAAACAAGTGACATTCAGTATTAGAGCTGCAACTTATTCGACTGTACACATGAGATGATGAGGTCTTTTTAATGCCTTGTTTATAACTTGGGTCGATGCATATTTTGATTTAATTTGAGCCTTTTTTGTGAGCTGCTGCCTTAGAAGACACCCATTCAGTAGGTTCTGTAACTGGACAAATTACACCTTGCTACATTATTTTGTCCAACTAATCTTTGACTTTATTCTGCATAGCTATCAGAACTTTTCTTGCTGGTCTGACCACTAGACTGATCTTTGGGTCTAACTTCATAGAATGTACAACTGGAAGTTTGCCCAACTTGTCACTGAAAAAATTAGTATACTCTAAAAAATAGTATTATTGAAGCTATAACTTGGACATGTGCTTATTTGATGAACTTCTTTGGTAAAAGATAGCAGATTCATTTTCAAACTGTCTCTGAGACCCAATAATGAGGTCTTTGGACTACATAAAATAATAAGCTTTCACAGTTCTTGGCCACATAACATGAAAGAATTGCTGAGCCTTCGGTTTGAATTTCTTCAGTTTAATAAGCAACAAGTTTCACACAACTGGACACATTTAGTTGTTCATCAGCTCTCACTTGACCAAAACTATCTGCAGACATAACATTACACTTTGAACCAGTATCTACTTTGAGCTCAGTGGGTTTACCATTGATCTGGACAGTGCAAAATACGTCATTCTTTGCCAATAAATTTACTGTATCAATTTTCTCACCAATTACTGACACACCCTCTACATAGAAAACAGACTGCTGCATTTCAACTAGATCAATTTGCTTTTTCGAATGACCCTTCTTTATAACAGTATGAGGCTTACTTGATATGCAACATTTTTGAAAATGGTTCCATTTCTTACATTTATGGCATTGCTGACCAAATGCTAAGCACTTTTCTCTTTTAGATTCATGGCTGGCACTATGATTGTGACAGTTAACAATAAAGCTTGACTTGGGTTTTACTGATTCACCCTTGTACTGTACTGAGCATGGTCCTTTAACTGAACTAGTCTTAGAGCTTTCTGGAAGATTGCAGGTTTTCCTTCCCACACCTGCAGGGGATACAGCTGCCACATGCTTAGGCGTGTTTCTGCCTGCCACATGTTGCTTACATTTTCTCTGGAGCTTGTTGAAACCATGTCACTTGCAAGAATATCTGTGTGTGCCTTTTTGTAACTTTATGAATTTTACACGTCTTAATAGCTTTTCGCTGCATGAAATCACACTCACAAAGCCAAATCTTTCTCACAGCAGCATTATTAATACCACAAATGAGTCTATTCTTTATTAACTCATCTTTTAAATCACCAAACTTACACGTTTTAGCTCTGTTTCTCGGGTCAGTAATATAAGCTGCAAAAGTCTCTCCTTGCTTTTGATATGTTGTGTAAAACAAATGCATCTCAAATGTAACATTGGTCTGGGGGTTACACATCTCTCTGAATTTAAGCTTCAAACACTCGGGGTCCTCTCATTTCAATCTGTGCAATAATAAGAAAGTTTTCACCTTCATCTTCGTACACTGCTGGTTCATATAAAAATGAACGCTCCCTTTCAATGGCTTCTGACCATGCTAGGTTTAGACATGAACGCATACACAAACACACACATGCACACGCACACTCAGTCAAGTACATATACCCACACATATAAACTCACAGAAACTCATGCATATAGGTTGCATGTAGGCACTAACAATTTTCACAGTCTAATAGCTTGAAGAGACTTCAGCCTTGTGCATTTGGTGTCAGAAAATAGACAACTGATAGTGGTAAAAAGCTGTTATTTGGTAAAGTTGTATAACTTTCCCGGTTATCAGTATTACTTATTAGGTACTCTTTAATATTATTGCCAAAAACAAAAAGTTTAAAGACAGGGCAGTAATTTTACAGGACTTGTATCCCTAAAACTGTATTTCCTGAGGATGGGTGTAAACAAACCTTAATCACTACATATGGAAATGCACCTGTCACCAGGGAAATTGTATAATCTAAAATAAAACCGCTAACTGTGGAGAGCTTAGTCATGATATTATTAGTCTAGTAAGTAATGGATCAAGCACAAAACTATTTGAAGATAGACATTAAACACCCATCAAGGTTTTCCCTTAAATGATATAAGAAAAAGCTTCCTTTTGTATATCTGAGGTATGTAACAGGATCACTGCTCTGCACAATGGTTATATCCAGAGGAAGATCATGCAGGACTTAGATCGCACATCAATAACAAAACATGCAGCTTCCTCAGATGAAAATTCTTCCTTCCCACAAGACAGGCTATCCTGCAGAGGCTGCCATTGGTCCAGTAGAGAATATTTGGATGTTTTCTATTGCAAACTTCACTCACGATAAAAGCAGTTTTTTTAGTCAGCTCCAAATATAATCAGAAAAATGAGCATCTTCTATAAGCTTGTTTTATACAGACACATAGTACAGTTGTGCTCCAGCCTTTATGCCATCGCCTCATTGAAGAGTTTCTAATCATACTAGGAACCATCAGTTGAATTACATGAACAGACATGCTAGGGATAACTGAGCCAAGGCAGCACTTACAGTTTCATTATAAATCAATACTAGTGCCTCTGTATCATCTCTGATCGGCTGTCTGTTACAAGATGAATTAATAGCAGATTAAAAGTCTTATTTAAAGTATTTCATAGGTCACTAACTTCAGTTATTACAATTCTTTATGACCTAAAGTGTGATCCCAAAGTTGAAACAAATTAAGTTCTGGTCAGACAATGACACAGCTTGTACCACTCTACCTTCATCACATCAAAACCCTAAAGTCAATGAATTACTATATTATGGGTCATATCAAACCTTTCATAAGTTGGATGGAAACCATTCTGAATTAAGTAGGTCTGATATCAGTCCAGAATGTTTAAGTTTCCCAAGAATAACTATCTTAGTAGGTGGGTAGGATGCCATTACAGAAAACTGTGAACTATGACTAAAATATTTTCTGGTGTAAGGACTTTAATTAAATACTTTTTTAGTCTTAGTCTGCCTGAAGGACATACGCAGTAGCTTCAGTGGACCTCCTATCTGTTACAGCCTAAGCCATTGTGAGCTATAGTGATTTGATAATGGTTGCAGCTGTTAATATTTTCACAGTAATCAGAGCCTACTGATGCAAAGGCATGGCATCTGAAAACTCTGTAAGTGGCCCAGTTTCATATAGTGACATATATTCTAGAATAACAGCCAGAAAAACAAAATGGAGTATTGTCAGCTGGCTCACCTACCTCAGAGAGTGAGATCTGCTCAATTTCACTGAAGCAGCGCACCCTTAAGAATGCACAAGTGATAAGAAAGACACTACTGCAGGGTGAACAGGAATAAACATGCTGTAATGACAAGCAAGCACAAGACTGTTTCGAAGCATAAGTCAGTTTAAGAGATGGGTCCATTGTATACATGCACAAGTGGGGAATGGAAGAGATCCACTGAATCAGAAAACAAATAGACAGTAAAGATGGCAATATGTGCAGGAACAAAAGCATTAACTGCCCATTGGAAGGAATAGGTATAGCTTAGATGATAGCTAGAAATCTGGACTCACATTACAATAGTTTCATATCTGCCACCACCAGCTCATGCCCACTGAATCAGAAGAAAAAGAAACAGTAAAAGATGGTAGATAATGCATGCAGGAACAAAGCAAAGCATTAACTGGCCATTTGAAGGAATAAGTAAAACTTAGATGATAGATACATAGATCAATAGATGTAGACAGCTAGGTAGATGTATAGATACAGATATAAATTTAAATATGCAGAACAGACAGATGATAGATAGATAGATAGATAGATAGATAGATAGATAGATAGATAGATAGATAGATAGATAGATAGACAGATAGATGATCAATTGATTCACATCACCACAAAATCTTGACTATTAAATTTTGCAAAGGTTCTTTCTGCTCAAGTCAGGATAAAATAGACGAACATTGTGGGTTCTGTTCAAGCAGCTTTGTTATGTACAAACACATTAGAAATGTTAGAAATGAAGCTAAGTAACTTTAACATATCTACAAACTAGTTGTCTCATGGGTAGATGTTCACACTCTAGCTGTACTCACAAAATGGCTCTGAAGCTAACACATGCTTGCTATTTAGATGCACATTCACATCTTAGAAATGCTTCTTAAAGGTGCAACGCATTATTCTACATTCTCCTTCCTTGAGAAATGTGTCATGTATCATTGACAACACTGACTGATATGCCATAGATACAAAGATTGATACATATATACAACTACATCCAAGTTGCTTTATATCTCACACTGCGTCTGGAAATACAACCAAATTGTGTGACATAAACATTGAAATCGGCTTTAGCAACTGGGATTGTCTCTGCTGAATGTTCAACCTTAGGGACATTGGGAACATTATCAGAAATGGTAGTGGAAATCAAGACACGTTCTGAAACAGGAACATTGTCTGAATTACTCTGATATTTAGAGTCTGTATCACAGGAACAATGCTGTGATAAGGTTCTGATATGGCTCTGATACAGGAAGAAGATGTCTACATTTGCTCCTGTACTCCACACACCCAGATTTCATAAGATAGGATCTCAGCCCTGCACATGAGCTTGTTACTTGACCAATCCAGTTGAAACCTTTCACCGTTTGTATCCTCACTGTCTCTCCTTTTTTCAATGGACGGAGAAATCTGCTTGATTTGTTGTAGCTGGGCTTCTGGAAAAAATGCTTTCTAAATAATTGGACATTGATTGCTTTATTGTTTTTAGCTTTAGGCCTCGACAAACTGGAACTGATAGGCAATGTTGCTCTGGTTTTCTAGATAGAAGTTTCTTATCAGGTAAGCCAAGTATATTATCATGGGTTATGTTTCTGAGATTGAGTAAGTTCAAAAAGACATCAGTATTATCACACTTTGACTTCTCAAGTAATTGCTTTGCACTCTGTACGGCACGTTCAGCTAGTCCATTTGACTGTGGACATTCTGGACTACTAGTAACATGTACAAAGCCCATTCTGAAACAACTGACTGGAAAAAGTGGGTGCCATTGTCAGATATAACTTTGTGTGGACTACCATGGACTGAGAAATGACATTTCAACTTAGCAATAAGAGTAGTGGAAGTTAGGTTAGGTAGTAGATTAATCTCATATCAGTTTGAATAAGAGTACTAAATAATGTTGATTTTTCCACTCGAATATGTCAGTGGCTACTGCTGACCACCGTGGAACATCCAGGAACTTGACCTAGCTGAAGTGGTTCTTTTGCAAATACGGTTTAGTACTATTACATACCAAACAAGAAGAAAGTACTTTATCAATGTGTTTTGCTAGAGAAGGTCAAAATACTATTCCTCTCACCCTTCTTTTGGTAGCTTTGGAACCTGAGTGACCATGATGCAAAATATAGATGTATTCATGTTGTAAGGAAGCAGGAACAACAATTTTAGGACCTTTGAAAAAATAATGCCATCTTCCATCAACATCTCATCTCTGTAAGGAAGTAGGGTTGCACTTCTTGTGGTACACTAGATTGCTTATATGGCCATCCATCATTGATGTAGTGATTGACCTTTTGCAAAACTGAAACAGTCTTTGTGTGATCTCTTAGCTCATCAAGTCTTGTTGTAGAAAAAGTATGCACTTTCATAACATCAAAGTCAAACTTCTCTGTGTCAACCTGTTCTGTTGTATTTGTGGGTGATCTGGATAAGGTATTAGCCAGATAAAGAAGTTTACCTTTTGTATAGACCATTTTGAAGTTGTTCTTTTGCAATTTAAGCATCATTCTTTGTAATCTTGTTGGAATTGAATGTGTAGGCATCTTTAAAATAGTAACCAGAGGTTGATGATCAGTTTCAATCTGAATATCTCGACCATAGATGTAATCATGAAACTTGGAACATGCAAACACTAATGCCAAAAGTTCTTTCTAAATCTGAGCATATTGCATTTCAGTTTGGGTAAGTGTTCTAGAGGCATAGACTACTGGTCTACCCTCTTGAAAAATAAGTGCACCTAGGCCAAATCTTGAAGCATCGTAGGAACAAGTTACTGGTTTGTAGACATCATAGCATCTTAATGTAGGTGGAGTAGTAATGTTCTGCTTAAGGTCTTCAAATGTTTTCTGGTGATGTTCTAATCATAACCATGTAGCATTCTTATGTGTTAGCTCTCTGTCAAAGGTGCTATCAACTCACTGAAGTCTGATATAAACTTGCCTAAATAGGTGACCATACCAAGAAAATGTAGAGCTTGTACATTATTTGGTGCTGACATTTGAAGAATGACTGCTTGATTGGATGGGTATGGTCTCAAGCCAGTGCTAGTAAATAAATGACCTACATATGTAAATTCTGGTAGTCTATATTTGCACTTTAGAGGGTTGAGCTTCACATTCACTTCATGCACTCTGTCTAGAACTCTCTTAAGATTTCTGTCATACTCTGCTTCACCATTGCCTCTGACTAACAAACCATCTACTATTATGGCACAATGATAACCTGAAAAAAAATGCTCCATTGCACACTGGAAGACTTCACTTGCAGAATTTATTCCAAATGGCATCCTGAGAAATCTGTATCTTCCAAAAGGGGTACTGAATGTAGTCACTAATGAAGATTTGCGATCAACCATCACTTGCCAAAATGAACTTTTTTGCATCTAAGACAGAAAAAACAAGTGACATTCAGTATTAGAGCTGCAACTTATTCGACTGTACACATGAGATGATGAGGTCTTTTTAATGCCTTGTTTATAACTTGGGTCGATGCATATTTTGATTTAATTTGAGCCTTTTTTGTGAGCTGCTGCCATAGAAGACACCCATTCAGTAGATTCTGTAACTAGACAAATTACACCTTGCTACATTATTTTGTCCAACTAAACTTTGACTTTATTCTGCATAGCTATCAGAACTTTTCTTGCTGGTCTGACCACTGGACTGATCTCTGGGTCTAACTTCATAGAATGTACAACTGGAAGTTTGCCCAACTAGTCACTGAAAACATCAGTATACTCTAAAAAATAGTGTTATTGAAGCTATAACTTGGACATGTGCTTATTTGATGAACTTCTTTGGTAAAAGATAGCAGATTCATTTTCAAACTGTCTCTGAGACCCAATAATGAGGTGTTTGGACTACATAAAATAAGCTTTCACAGTTCTTGGCCACATAACATGAAAGAATTGCTGAGCCTTCGGTTTGAATTTCCTCAGTTTAATAAGCAACAAGTTTCACACAACTGGACACATTTAGTTGTTCATCAGCTCTCACTTGACCAAAACTATCTGCATACATAACATTACACTTTGAACCAGTATCTACTTTGAGCTCAGTGGGTTTACCATTGATCTGGACAGTGCAAAATAGGTCATTCTTTGCCAATAAATTTACTGTATCAATTTTCTCACCAATTACTGACACACCCTCTACATAGAAAACAGACTGCTGCATTTCAACTAGATCAATTTGATTTTTCGAATGACCCTTCTTTATAACAGTATGAGGCTTACTTGATACGCAAAATTTTTGAAAATGGTTCCATTTCTTACATTTATGGCATTGCTGACCAAATGCTAAGCACTTTTCTCTTTTAGATTCATGGCTGGCACTATGATTGTGACAGTTAACAATAAAGCTTGACTTGGGTTTTACTGATTCACCCTTGTACTGTACTGAGCATGGTCCTTTAACTGAACTAGTCTTAGAGCTTTCTGGAAGATTGCAGGTTTTCCTTCCCACACCTGCAGGGGATACAGCTGCCACATGCTTAGGCGTGTTTCTGCCTGCCACATGTTGCTTACATTTTCTCTGGAGCTTGTTGAAACCATGTCACTTGCAAGCATATCTGTGTGTGCCTTTTTGTAACTTTATGAATTTTACACGTCTTAATAGCTTTTCGCAGCATGAAATCACACTCACAAAGCCAAATCTTTCTCACAGCAGCATTATTAATACCACAAATGAGTCTATTCTTTATTAACTCATCTTTTAAATCACCAAACTTACACGTTTTAGCTCTGTTTCTCGGGTCAGTAATATAAGCTGCAAAAGTCTCTCCTTGCTTTTGATATGTTGTGTAAAACAAATGCATCTCAAATGTAACATTGGTCTGGGGGTTACACATCTCTCTGAATTTAAGCTTCAAACACTCGGGGTCCTCTCTTATTTCAATCTGTGCAATAATAAGAAAGTTTTCACCTTCATCTTCATACACTGCTGGTTCATATAAAAATGAATGCTCCCTTTCAATGGCTTCTGACCATGCTAAGTTTAGTAAAATGAATGTCCTGGTGCATGTATCTTTATCAGAATTATCTGATTGTATGAATATATCATACTCTTGCTCAAATATTCTCCAATTCTTTGCAATATTATGATCAAATACAAGTGGTAGTGGTTTTCGATATCATCTGACATATTAATACATCTCAGTGAAGAATTTTGTCAGTATGCATGAACACACACACACATACACATATGCCTGAAATTTATGCCAGTACTTGTAACTATTCCCAATAGCACAACAAGCCTCTGTATAACTGAACTTTGCCAAATACGTTTCCCGGACCTCTAATACTCTAGAAGTCAGTGTACTTCAAGAAACCACCTCTTATCGGTGTAAAAAACATTTCAAATAACTGCACTGTGTGAATAAACTGGGCAGAAGAAGCTCGTAGTAAGAAGCATTTCAAAGTAATTGTACTTTATGAATAAACAGTATACAGCACACTGAAATCTCCCCAAAATGGCTGTACTTTGCTAAACAAGTCAGTATAGTGCAAGCAACACTTAATGATGGCACTCTGAGAATAGACACACTCAGCACAAGAAACATTTTGAGATGGTTGTATTTGACTGCTGTCAAATAAATTATCAAAGAATCAGACTGTAAAATCATTAGGCTTTTTAAAATGACAGTCACCAACACAGGAGATTCAGATACAAGAAACTTTACTAGTGTACACCAGGAGGCAGAAAACCATACAGTACAAGTATAGAATTTTGTCTAATTACATTCAGGAAGTGTTCAATATTTTATAGCATTTACAATTAGCTTTGCCCACCTTACTGACGTGGTCAGTCACAGGGCACCTACATCACTATAGTCCACAATATTCTATTCATACGAAAGTGCTGAGGTTATACTTTTTAAAAGTTTCCCCATGAGAATAATACAGCCTTGCAAGGCACCTGGTCAGTTATAATGTCTTTTTGTAAATGTTGCTCTTTCAAGGTTTCAGTCCTGCTCAAATACAATAGTCAGTTTGGTTCTTAATACGCTTCTTTGTTCTCCTTGCAACAATAATTTTAGCAGCTGTGCTTTATCTTCGATAAGATTCACAAGGCCAACAATCCCAGTGGAAGGAAGAAAGATTTCAATGCTTAATACATTCATTTTTTCCCTAACCCAGCAGATAATTAGTAAAAGACATAAGCTTGCTGAGCTGGCTACTGCCAGGGTCAGAGTTCAATCACACTGCAGCTCCAAAGCTTCAAGCAATTACATGTAAGATCATTTTTACTGCCATATTGTAAAATAGAATAAAATGCATTACATACTATTTGCTTTTAAACTAGCACTTTATGTATAAGTACATATTTTTCTAACATTCTCCCTCCTTTTAATACTTTTTATTCTATTCAGAAACATAAACAATATCATTTCGTTCCCTAGCCTTCTCCTTTTAAGGACTTTTAACTAGGCAAGTCATTTAATCTATACTTTAGAAAAAGCATCATCTGAAATCAATCTTTCAATTTCAACATCTTGGTAAAAAGTTTCAGTAACAGATATATCAACAAAATCTTTGATTAATCTTTTCATGCAGGGAATTCCACAGCAAGCACATGCTCCTATTAGGAGTATACCCACACAAATAGCAATTAAAATGTTCATTAGGATGGAACCCCACCCTCCAAACAGATTCTGGAAAAAGTCCATCAGTGGGTTTGGGCCTGGTTTAGTCATTGCTGATACTTGCTGAATTACCTCTAGGTGATTATTTGTCTCGTGATGATTCTCAGGTATAAACGCACAGCATTCTTCTTCGTGTACCACCTCTTGCTGCTAGGGTGAAGTAAAGAGCCATTCGATTTTGTAGCACAACAGTTCTCATTGCATTCAGTTCATCAGTCACCAATTTTAGGGCGGAAAAAGTTGCATTACTCATTACTTCGAGAAGTCTCGACAGCTTCCTCAGCTCCCAGATCGATTTGACTGCTCCATAGGCTGGTAGTATTCCTGCCCAGGATATAACACTGTTACCCAAGTCCATATGAGTCAATTCACTTTTGTCTTTTACTGAATTATGGTCTCTCCAACCAGCTTCGATCTTCCCAATTGGATTCACAGGTTTCTTAGCTGGACCTTCAGATTTTCGAGCTGTTTCCCTTACATTTCGTATCTTACCCAAAGGTAATTCTGCAGTATGTCTTATTGCTGGAACCAGATAACCCAAAAAACAACTGCCGGACCAATTCTCAGGTAACCATTTATATGCCTTTTTCCCACAAATAAAATTATTACTTTGGTACTAATACGTGTTATCCCTGCATGAAACATTTTCCTATCTTTAATAGACAATTGTTTAGTTAAGACTGGATTGTCATGTACTGTATTTAATGTAGTTTTCATTGAACTCAGATATGAATCATAGTTACTATTACAAACAGTACCCCCACTTCTGAATTTAATGTAACATTTATAAGACATTGTTATATTACAATTACTCCAGCCCACCTGGAGGGTATCATTTTTGTAGAAACATACAACTCCTTTTTGTGTGACAGGTAAAAATAAAGCTATTTTGTCCTGTGATCTCATAGTTCCTGTATCAAAAAGCAAAATTTCCCAAGTCTCATTTATCCCCAGAGGGACAGCGGACATAAACAGTCTTTCATATGCTGTTGGTATAGCTGTACAAACCCAGCAATTTGAAATGTTCATAGTCTCTGCATACACACGTTTCATGGCCAGGTATGTGTTAAAATTTGGATGCCAGTCTATAGACAGTTCATCACGTCTTTTCACTTTCAATCGTGTGGTTGAGTGCAGGAAAAAAACACAATAAGAGAAAAATTGTCACACTTATAGTCAACAAATGCACAGCTAACAAAATAATTATGCAATAGTTCTGGGGTTGCACTGCTTTTCTGTTTGCTTTACTTTTGGCCATTTTGCCCTTGTGTATCAGTCACAAAGTTCTTATCAAGTTGAAAGTTCTTTACCGGTTTACAATGCGTTAAATGAACCCAGGACGTCCTCTCAGCTACTCTGACTGCAGTAGGCGTTGCCAACAGGACCTGGTACGGACCTTCCCACTTTAGACTCACCCTTTCCGTCACCTTCAACCAGATCCAGGTACATGGTTCCAAAACTGCTTCTACCAGTTTGTTCTGTCTTTCATCTGAAAAAGAGTTAAACTGCAAAACAGATTTATTCATTAACAGTTTCTTTATATAATTAGCTAATGAACTGTCAGCCTCCTGCTCTGCAGGCATGAGAGCTTTCCACTGAGGCACATAATATGCTCTCCCAAAAAACATTTTAGAGGGAGTCAAACCCTTTGCATTTATTTAATTCTAAGAAATCCATACAAATAGTGTGGAATGGGTATGGTGGTATAGGAAAACTTCCTTGCTTGGTTTTAAATGCTCCTTGTGCATGGTGCTTGTTACAAGTATGACAAGCTGCACAAAATTTTTCTGTATAATTTATGTATCCATATGTTTGGAATATTCGATTTACAAACTGTACCATCCCCCCTGTTGAGACATGGCACTGCCCATGGCTCAACAAAGCTGCATATCTAAATAAATTAGACGGCAATATCGGTTTTCTTTCTTTGGAAATGTACAGTCCATTCTCAAAAATTGCACCTCGTTTTACCCATTTTTGTTTTTCTGCTTTTGTAGTAAGCATTTGCATTGTTTTTAACATGTCTAAATCTAAAATCTCAGAGGGTTGTAATTTCTCATTTAAAAATAAAGTTTCTGAGGCTGCTTGCTTTGCAGCTGCATCAGCTCGTGCATTACCTTTTGAAATCTTATCCTGTTGTTTTGTATGAGCTACACATTTACAAATAGCTACTTTGGTAGGTAACTGAATAGATTCTAATAGTTCTAAAATAAATTGCGCATGATTAATAGGTTTTCCACTAGATGTAATCATTCCTCTAATTTTCCATTGTTGTGCAAATACATGTACTGTAGAAAAAGCATACTGACTGTCAGTATATATGTTTACACACTTGTTTTTTACATGCTCTCGTCAAAGCTATTAACTCTGCTGCTTGTGCAGATAAGTTGTGTGGTAAGGATTGAGCTTCTAAAATTTCAGTGTCTGTAACTACTGCATACCCCACCAGATTCTTTCCTGTAGGACCCCTTTTGCATGAGCCGTCCACGTAATATATCACCTCAGCATTATACAAGGGCATATCTGTAAGATCTTGTCTAGGTAAAGCTAACTGTTCAATTTCCTGCAGGCAGCTGTGTGGTGTGCCCACCGCAGGAGTTGGAAGTAATGTCATACATCGTTCAATTGTCATATGAGGTTGGCTCAGCAGTATAGTTATACATGAAAGATGTCTAGCAGGAGAAAGGTATGCCATTTTCTCTTGCAGTAAAATTATTGCAACTGCATGAGGCACTCTCAATGTGAGAGGGTGGAATAACACCACTGAGGCCGAAGCCTGCACTGCCATTGCTGCTGCAACTACTGCTTGTACACAGTGAGGCAAAGATCGCACCACTGGGTTTAACTGTGATGAATAGTAAGCTATGGGGCATTGCTTATCCCCATGTTGTTGCGTCAATACTGATGTCATGTACCCTTGCTTACAATCTACGGTCTGAAAGAACCGTTTGTGATAATTTGGAAGTCTTAAAACTAATGAAGAAGCTATCAACTGCTTCAACCTGCAGAAAGCCATTTCTGCTTCTGTTGCCCATTGTAAAATATCTTGTACTGCCATTGGTGTCTTATATATCAAATCAGTCAGTGGAGCAGATTCCAAAGCATAATTTGGTACCCAGCTCCAACAAAAATTAGTTGTACCTAAGAAAGACATTATTTCTTTCTTAGTTGTTGGTTTGGGTGCTTGCAAAACTGCAGGTTTTTTTTTTTTTTTTTTTTTTTTTTTTTCTTTATCTAGTATTTTACCTTCATTGGATATCACATATCCCAGGTATCTAACCTGTTTTTTCCAAAGTTGTAACTTACTTTTGTTTACTTTGTGTCCTTGTATTGCTAAAAATTTTAATAATGCTACAGTATCCGCCCTGCACTGCTGCTGGGTGGGGTCTGCTAGCAAGATGTCATCTACATAAAGTAGAATTTGACTACCTCCCGGTGGGGTAAACCCTGCCAGGTTGCTAGCCATTTTTTGTGCAAATATTGTTGGGCTCTCACAATATCCCTGTGGTAGTCGAGTATATGTATACCTTTTACCCTGAAATGTAAATGCAAACCAATATTGACTATCAGGATGTATAGGTATTGAAAAGAAAGCATTGCTAATATCTACCACAGAGAAATACTTCTGTTGTGGCTCTAAATCGTTTAACAAAGTATGTGGGTCTGGCACCATGGGTGCTCTAGGTATTACTGCACTATTTACAGCTTGTAAATCCTGTACCATTCGCCATTCTCCGTTTGCTTTTTTAACAGGAAATAGGGGTGTATTACATGGTGAATCAGGAGATTCTACCAGTACTCCTTCTTTGAGTAATGCTGCTATTATAGGCTTAATTCCTACTTCTGCATCCTTTCTGAAAAGGTATTGTCTTTTCTGTGGTCTAAAAGCTGACTTTGGGGTAATTGTAACTGGTCCTGCTGTTTGAATAAGCCCTACATCTGACTTGCCTGTTGACCACAGAGTTGTTGGAATTTTACACAAGGCCTTTTCTTTTTCTTTTAATAAAAATGCTAATCAGCTGTCCTCACTAGATTGCAAGTGTACAGCTGTATGTGTCTGTGTCAACCAATTCAGTTTTTTTTTTGTATCCCTTGTCCTGACAGTTTTAAATCAGTCTGTTTCTCCCATCTTGTTACTCCTAAGTCTGCCCATTTAACACTTTTGTTTTTTGTCAAGCTGACATGTGGCAGTCTATTGGACTTATACAATTTCATGAATTCCTGAGGTAATGAACAGCTTACTACACTGTTTCCCTCAGTATCCCAATATAAAGTTTGTAATATTAATCTGTTAGCAGGATTTTTGAACAATTCTTGCTCATATTCCTTATCAGGTCCTGGTGTGCTACAGTAGTATAGAGTACATTGTAACAAATGCTGCTGATCAGTGTCAAGGGAGGGTACCTTACTGATGGCTACGTTCATCAGTTCTTCGGTTACTGCCCCTGGACCAGTCGTAACTAAGTCCTGGCTGTACCAATAATAGGCTTCGCCCTCCGATCGCACTACAAAAGCATCCATTTGTCTTTGTGCCTCCATACCCTGCATGGTAGGAACTACTGCTATGCCAAAAATCTGCATAAGGTCTCTCCCCAGTAGGTTTACTGGACATTTTGCAGAAACTACAATTTTACTTTTTTGGGTCATACCTGAAACAGGATCAGTTATTGCTATATCATGGGAAAGTGGTTCCCTATATAGCTGCCCATTTGCTGCTTTTACTAATATATAGTCAGGTGATTCAGAGTGTTCTGGTAACTTTGAAGGGTGTATCAAAGTTTGTGACGCTCCTGAATCACACAAGAATTGCACTTCCCTTCCTTCCACCAGAAGTGTAACTTCCGGTTTAGTGTCTGCTAAATAGAGCTCCAAGCTCAACAATGCTAAGTCTAAAACTTCACTTTTTTCATCCTCTACATCTGTTTGTACTTCCTCTATTCCCTCTACTACATTTACATTTTCTTTCTGTCTATTAACCTTTCCTGATGATTTTTGATTGTTATCACTATCATATAGTCAATCCTCATCACCTTTATCTTCTGTCATTGCTTTCTTATTTTGTTTACAGTCCCTAGCTAGATGCCTTTTTTACCTGACTGTAATACAAATACTTCAGCTCCGTCTTCAGCAGTGAAGACTTGCGCCTTCTTTTTATTTTACTATTAAAGTGTCTTTCAGCATGTCTAGTATACTCAAGTAAGGCTTGTAGCCTGCTTGTTCGGTGATCTATCATATGCTTTGTAATAAAGCTACTGATATGGGCAATGCAACCTTTCAAAAATGCATTTTTTAATTGTTGTTCATATGGGGAATCATGTGTTTGGTTCTCAGGAACCAACATACCGCTATGATTATTAAAGCATTCTTATAATCTAGCATAATATCCATCTATTGTCTCATTTTCCTGTTGTATGCATTGATTAATGCAAGTCCGGTCTGCTCTAAGTTTCCATTTCTCAGAGATTCTGTCTGTCAGACCTTTCACTCTGTTGTCTAAAAATGTTTTTGAATTTTTTAAGCTTCTGTTTTTCTACAATTTGCTTCCTCAATCCACCTGTGTGCTTGAGGTATGCCTAGTTGGTGCTGCTTTTTTGTCTGACCTCCTGCATCAGATTTAAGCTGTTTAAGGAATTTAACTAGTGTAAATGTATCTAGTTTACCATCAAATTCATATTTGTTAACACATTTTGTATAATACCTAACATATCAGCATGCTGTAATTGCATGTATTTTGTCTCCTTGGGTAGGGGCGGATCTTGCAAGGTTTTAGTGCACTGATTTCCCATGTCTTAAAAAAGACTGTTACGTAACCCTTTTCTTACCACGTGGTATCTTCCTCCCTCTGTTCAGTCCTGTCTAGAATGACTGTCTACTTTATTCTGTTTTCCTGATCTATGACCAAATATACAGTACTGCAATTCACTCCTGATCTGCTAAAACAAATCTTAGTAACAATATACTGTAACCTGGTCCCTGATCTAAAACAAAAGTAAAGAGGGAAATTCTTCCTACCTGAGTCTCCTGGTGATGAAAGTGTTCAAATTCTGCTCTTCGGCCACAGATCAGAAAGTGGACAGCCTCTTTACACACAACAATTCAGTTGGAGGTCTTTTTCACTCAAGAAGAACCATTTTGGCAACTTCTCCTGCGCAGATTTATTACCACCCATGCACTCTGACCTGTAGCTTACCAAGGGAATTCCGTCACGAAAGGACCAAACTGTCAAATAAATTATCAAAGAATCAGACTGTAAAATCATTAGGCTTTTTAAAATGACAGTCACCAACACAGGAGATTCAGATACAAGAAACTTTACTAGTGTACACCAGGAGGCAGAAAACCATACAGTACAAGTATAGAATTCTGTCTAATTACATTCAGGAAGTGTTCAATATTTTATAGCATTTACAATTAGCTTTGCCCACCTTACTGACGTGGTCAGTCACAGGGCACCTACATCACTATAGTCCACAATATTCTATTCATAAGAAAGTGCTGAGGTTATACTTTTTAAAAGTTTTCCCATGAGAATAATACAGCCTTGCAAGGCACCTGGTCAGTTATAATGTATTTTTGTAAATGTTGCTCTTTCAAGGTTTCAGTCCTGCTCGAATACAATAGTCAGTTTGGTTCTTAATACGCTTCTTTGTTCTCCTTGCAACAATAATTTTAGCAGCTGTGCTTTATCTTCGATAAGATTCACAAGGCCAACCATCCCAGTGGAAGGAAGAAAGATTTCAATGTTTAATACATTCATTTTTTCCCTAACCCAGCAGATAATTAGCAAAAGACATAAGCTTGCTGAGCTGGCTACTGCCAGGGTCAGAGTTCAATCACACTGCAGCTCCAAAGCTTCAAGCAATTACATGTAAGATCATTTTTACTGCCATATTGTAAAATAGAATAAAATGCATTACATACTATTTGCTTTTAAACTAGCACTTTATATATGTTTAAGTACATATTTTTCTAACAACTGCACTTTACAAAATAGTGGCACTTTGCATACAACAAACTCTTCGGAATAAAGGCACACCAATAAACATGCAGTAAGCACTTTTACACACTTCAAGGTACTTTGAATAACTCTAGTTATACTATTCAGAGCTCCAATCAAAACAAAGTAGTACTTTATGCCAAAACACAATAATTTCCCCCAAAAAATTGCAGTCATCTTGCTTTATATATACTTAATGTGCCCTTTTGCCCTTTGTTAGATTTGTTTGGCTCATTTAATCTCTTTTCATACCCTTTATATTTTCTTGTGCTTGTTTTGACTCTAAACATGCTTGTTTTACTTTAAACATGCTCATTTTGCAGTTCTGAAGTTCCCTTATGTGCTTTTCTGATGCTCATTTTATCAAATATCTCAATTTCAAACATTTTGTCTGTTTAATAAGCTTTTTGTGTTTCTTGTTTGCTTAATAAATGTGTTTGTGCTATTTGTTTGCTTTGTAATGTGTTTGTGTCCTTTTAATGCTCTATTTTATCTTTTTTAATAAATAAATCATTCATGCAAGTTTTCATTACCTTTAGCTTGTTTCTGGGTCTTTTTTCTCTCAGTTCACTTAGTTTGCTTTCACTGTCAACTCTGCACCTCATGGCTCTGAAAAGCAGTCTCTGGCATCACGGTTCTGAATCATGCTGCTCGTCTAGTCAGAATGAAATAGATGAACATTGTGGGTTCTGTTCAGACAGCTTTATTATGTACAACCACATTAGAAATGAAGTTAAGTAACTTTAACATATATACAAACTAGTTGCTTCATGCATAGATGTTCACACTCTGGCTGTACTCGCAAAATGGCACAGAGCCTAGCACGTGCATATACGCGTTCATGTCTTAGAAATACTTCTTAAAGGTTCAACACACATGTTATTCTACAGTTCTCTTAAATACTCCTTATGTTCCATACCTTTTACTTCTTTAGTTATTTGATTATCTCTTATCTGTTTAGGTATTACAACTAGGTAGACTAGGGGCAAGGCATCCTTTCCCTTCCCCCAGGATGAGCCAAACATTAGAAGCATGCAATATGTGCATGTTTCGAACTTTAAATAATGAAAGTGGTTGAAACAACAAAAGGCATCAATATAGGATGTGTGTGAGCATGCACATGTTTCAGTTACTTCAGAGATCTCTCTCTCATTACCCTTTTTATTTTTAAACATTCATGATGCATTAGCAACTGGTTTCTACCTTTCTGGTTAGCATATTTAATACAGGAAGTGTGCTTGGACATGCAGATGTTGGGCTAGAACTGTTTTGTTATTTTGTTTTTCCTCCAGCAGGGATTGGCTTTGGCCGTAAGCCTAGGAGGTATGGTTTTACTTAGGTAGCTACAGCTATAGCAAGATTGTGATTCCTGCTTTGCATGTGGTAAAAGACTTGCAAGATATCAAAACCTCCATGGATATCTTGACAAACCTAATACTAGGGGATGGCTGCAGGTGTGGCAATTAAAATGGAGATGGCAAAACATAATTATTAGCTGGAAAGGCTGAATGAGAACCTTAACAGCAGTAGTTAGAATTGAAGAAAAAAAGTTCTCTAGTTACACCACATACAAGGGACTTGGTGGGTTTAAGTGCCTATACATTACAAATGGAAGCAAAGATCAAATAAATGTAAACTTATTCCAGAAAGACAATATTTCAGTTGTAGGTTTACCTAAAAAGTAGAAGGTTTGGATACTTTGAGTTTTATTAAAGTAGAACAGTGTTCTTTGCTAAAAAGAAGCACTTCCCTCATAATTGAGCATGCACATAGGTTCATAGGTTCATAGGTGTTGACTAGGCTAATGATCACAATGGCCTTTTTAAGTCTAGCCATGCATCCCAAATCTCTGATAAGTTCTGATGCCCTTGATAAGTGCAAACAGGGGCCTTGGAAATGAACCATTTACAGGTTGCCTGTGTCCATTAGGGACATAGGTGCCAAACTAGAAATTAATTTCTAGTTCCAAATCCAATTGTCCAAGTTGCACTTGAATTGGGTTAGGGAGGAGCTCTGCTTTACATGGATGGGGAGCCTGTTTCTTAGACTAAGTAGTCTCTGGGATACATAACTGTCTCTCCAGCAGGTCCTATTTATATCACTGACAAGGTTTAAGTCTTTAGAAGTGATAATTCTGGTACTGTTTGTTTTGTGGATATGCAAGAGGTCCATCAGAGTGGGGTCTGACAATGTCCTGTATGCCAGGCATAGATCTCCTCTCAAAAGCCTGTAGGAGACAGAATACAGGGATAGAGCCTTAAGACAGTCTACATAGTTCATTCTAATTATGCCCTGTCGTCTTCTAGTGAGGAACCTCTGTGGATGTTCCAGTTGTTGGAAATGCCTGGTTAGGTACATACCAAAGGGAGCATTGTAGTCAATGATAGGTCTGATGAATGCCAAATACCATGGAACAATGACTTCTTTGGACTTAGATGCCATACCTCTGTTTATAAGTTGTGCAACATAGAATAATTTCCTCACTACTGTAGACACTCAATGGTCAAAAAGGCTAGATTACTATCTATGTGTGTCCCTAAGTCCCTGACTACTGCATCAGCTCTAAGGGATGTGTTGTCAATATGATAGTTACCAGGGGTGGACTTCCCAAAGGATACTATTAGGCATTTCTTGGCATTTTGTTTTAGTCCATGGCTCTGATGCCAATTGTTTGTCTGTGTCAGCCCCTCATGGAGAACATTTGTGTCAGTGCGGGAATCAATGACAGCTCCTAATTTGCAATCATCTGCAAATTTAGTCAGCCAGAGACCACTGACATTGGCCTTGATGTCAAAGAAGTAAATGTCACAAAAAAATGGTCCAAGGACCAATCCCTGAGGGACTCCACTTGTGACTGGCCTCTTTGTAGAGGTGGACCCCCCAATTCTAACTTCTTGCGTCCTGTCTGTGAGCCAGCTGACTATCCACCAGGTGACATATGAGTTTGTAAAAAATAACAACCAAAAAATAAAATCCAATACTTAAGAATAACAACGAAAAAAAGCAGGATCCAACACTCGTTTATTGGATAGTTTCTCTACTTCTAGGAGAATACTATCTGATACATTCAAACACATATTTATACCATTCAATTAAAGTTATTTAATTAAACAATTAATCAATTAATTACAAAAAAACTTTCCAGTTGCATTCTAAATTAATACCTCTAGGTGTCATAGTATCAAATTTAAGTATAAAAACTGTTTCTTTATACAGCAATTTCCTATTAACTATTTCATCTCTTTTATTCACAACTATATTTTCCAAAATAGTAGCAGATATACCCTTTGGATCACTATTATGGTGATCCCTAAAATGTATTGCAAGTGGGCTTTCTATTTTTTTTATTTTTAATATCTCTTAAATGCTCCTGCAACCTTATTTTAAAAGCACGCTTACTTTCCCCTATATAAAAAAGTCCACATGGACATCTCAATGCATATATAACTACTTCCGTATTACATGAAAAATATCCAAAAGGATAAAAACTCTTCCCATTTATACAATCAAATGTTCTACATACATACTAACAAGATATACATTTGCCACATGGATAAGTTCCCAATAACCTCTTATTTATATCCAAATTTATTTTAGGGGTAAAAAATCCAGCATGGACTAGCATGTCTTTAAGATTTCTCCCTCTTTTATAAGAAAAAGTAATATTTTTTGGAAAAATTTCCCTTAAATCCTTGTACTTAAATAATGCATTCCAATAGAACTTAATTACCTGGCTAACTTTTTCTGATAACAGATCATAAGTCATTACCATATATATTTTTTCTAAATCTTTCACTTTTTGATTTCCATAGGAATCATTATAAAATTTATTTTTAGCCTTCCTTACATTACCTTTTTTAACCTTATTTAAAGACAGCATTACTTCCTGTGCATCATAGCCCCTTCTAACATATAGTTGTGATATTTTTTCTAATTCCATGTCCACTTTATCCGTGTTATTATATAATCTCTTAATTCTTATAAATTCACCATATGGCGAAGATTTCATAAGATGCGGTGGATGACAACTACATCCCTCCAGTAGATGTAAATCATTTTCAAATTTACGAAACACTTTAGTAACAATTTTACCATTATCATTTCCCTCTAAAGTGACATCCAAAAAATTAACTCTATTTCCCACCTGAAAGCCATCAAATTTTAGATCAAACTCATTTTTTTGTAAATCTTCCATAAAACTATGTATTTCCTGCTTTCCCCCTTTACAAATAAAAATCAGATCATCAATGTAGCGATAATATTTCACTACATTTGTCCTAAAAAATTCCATTCTATATAAAAATTCAATCTCAAAAAAATTAATCATTATATTCGCATACATGGGTGCAAATGCTGCCCCCATCACAGTGCCTTTTAACTGATGAAATAACTGACCATCAAAGTAAAAATAGTTATTCTTAAGGCAGAATTCCACTAATTCATCAATATAAAATGACAGAGGGCTATCCCCCAACAGTTTTTCTAATGCTTTTAACCCATTTCTATGTTTTATACTAGTATATAAGCTTTTAACATCTGCTGTAAACCAATACATATCCTTAGTCCATCTAATTGATGATATTTTTTCTAAACATTCAAAACTATCTTTAATATAAGATACCTGTTTGATAACATAAGGATATAAAAAACTATGCAAAAATATACCCATATTATGTAAAAAATAATTACATGCTGATACAATAGGATGACCTGGAGGACATTCCATATTCTTATCAACTTTAGGTAAACAATAAAATTTAGCTATTTCACAATTATCTATCTCAAATTTTTTAGTTATATCTTCTTCTGAAAAATATCCCAATAGATACCCCTTTTGAAGTAGAGCATTAAATTCTTTCAGTGCTTGTTCATATTCCTTCATATCACATTTGTTATAGGTCTCACTATCATTTAGATGTTCCTAGCACATTGCAGCATATTGGGTATAGTGCATCAGTACTATTTTATTGCCCTTATCTGCTGGTTTTATTATTAATTCTTTATTTTTCATTAATCGTTGTAGGGCTTTCCATTCTAATTTAGTTAAGTTATATTTAATTTCCTGTCTTTTAACTTCAAATTCATCATAAATCGACTCAATTACAAAATCTATCATTGCTGAAAAATTCTTAATACCTTCATGAATAAAAGGTGGAACAAAATGACTTCTAACTTTAACCTTAGAAGTATCTAACTGGCAATATGCATTGCTGTTCATAAAACTTTCATTTTCTGACAAACAAGAATGAAAACTGTCTTCTGAATCATCCGAAATACATGATGCATATGAATTTGTACCTAACCACTTGAGTTTGTCAACAATGCCTGAGTTGGGTATTGTGTCAAATGCCTTGGCCAGGTTAAGGTAGGCAGTGTGAACCATTTTGCCCTTATCCATTGACTTTAGTGATCTTCTCAAAGAAGTCCATCAGGTTGGGAAGGCATGATCTGCCCTTGATGAAACAAACTGGGCTGGTTCCAGTGTCTGGAGGTTTACTATATCACTGTTGATCATTTCCCTGATAATTCTTTCCATGACTTTACATATAGGACCAGTGGCACTTATGGGTCTGTAGTTTCCAGGGTCTGTAGATGGCCCACTTTTGTGCTGAGGGATGACTGTTGCTGTTCTCCATTCATAAGGCACAAAGCTTGTGTGGAGGCTATAGTTAAATAGCAATTCCAGAGGCCCTGATTGGTCATGTTTCATGTTATTTAGAAGGTGTCCTGGGATATTGTCTGGGCCCAGTGATGCAGTGTTCTTGGCCTCAGAAAGAGCCTTAAGGACCTGCACCCTAAATACTAAGCTAATTGTCATGAAGGGCCATTTTAAACTTAACTGTGCTACCCACAGGTGAAAATCGAACCATGTATGTTGTGTACATAAAGTAAGCAACTTAACCATTACACCAACCCCATTTTTTGAGGTGTGGTAAAGTGGGTTCATCAGCCAAAGAGAGTGTGTGATAAAGGAATGTTTTGCCCCTCTACCATTTGCTGAATACATTAAAAAGGGAAAATTCCATTCATTCATCTGGTTCTGATTTACTAACAGGCCACACTGCAGTGTGATGCTATAGGACCTTTGAATATCAAAGCATAAATTAAAATGAGCTATGCAAGTCGAGACATTTTACATGTCTGTGAAATTCATATAATAACCTCACTGCTTCGATGTATAATTCAGAAAAACATATTCATTACACAAATGTATATGATGCACAATTATTCTAGGGGATGTGGAATACTGCATTTGCATTTTGATGTCCAAATACTTTAATGTTTTTTTTTTTTTTATACAAATGCAACTACCACAATAAGTATGCGAGCAGTGAAGCTTGTCAGTATGACCTTATGGTATACAGTTGGTCTAGCTGACTTTATCTGCTAGTAAAGATGGTTCACATGCATTCTGCATTGCTGACTTCATCTGCTAGTAAAGAAGATCACATACATTCTGTATAGCTAACTGTATCTGCTATTAAAAATGATTTATAACTATTTCTAGAGGCACTAGCTTAATGTGGCCAACACAGGTAAAAAGCAGGAAAAAAATGCAGGAAGAAGACAACAGGTTTGTCCATTCCTGCAGAATATTACAGTAAGACCCTGCACATATGTGCTGCCCCATCATAACCTATTAACACGCCTTGCTTTTATCTCAAGGAGCTTTGAAATCCGCTTATAGGTAACACAATGCCACTGTCACAGCTGAGACATTAAGGTGCATTTGCATTCTCTCTGAAGCAACAGTTCCCCAAGCCTGCCTTGAAGAATACTCTTTCCAGCTGCTACAAAGGACTCATTTTTTCCATCTTTTTTGCCCACCTCTATCTACACTAACTCCTAAGCAATCCTGTTTCTACAATATTCCCTTTCTCTTATCTCTGCTAATTTAAACGTGCTCACTAAACCTTCCCTCATACCATCATATTTTCCATTCAATATTTTGATGCCTCTTTATTACCCACTTTCTATCTCTCTAACTTTGCTTCCTCCTTTTGGCATCCAGAAATATTCACAATATTTTGTATAACGTTTCTAGTATCCTCTGCTGTGGAAATATGATGCTAGTGTGTCAGGAATCTAGTCACAGTGCCATGCATCATAACGACATATTTAGATTAAATATCTTTATACATTTGACATTTTCTCACATTTACCATTTATATAAGTTACACAGAGGACATCACAATATATTATTCTGGCATCTCATATGACTCAGTGCCTTTTTGTTTACAACTTTTATTCATAAATGCAGTCAGTATCATGTTTCCTGCTGACAGACGTCTTCATTTTGATTCAGAAATGTATGTCATCAAATTACAGCTGAAGAGCAAACCTTGGAGTCAAATATAATTTTGTTCACTCATTTAATTACTCTGACCTATATATTCTGCATGAATTGAAGCATGTTCTACACTACAGGCATTGGGAAAATGTGTGTTTTGTGCATGTTGTACAACATTTGCATGTGGGATGAAGGTGAATGTTTAGGATTTTGCAAGAATGTCCTACCAGTATTAAATTGTGAACCCACAAGTAATGAAAGTGGGAATGATCCCAGACAAACTATGTGCTGCAATAGTGTTACAGGCTAGGTAATTATTACCCATATTTATTTTCCTTGGAGTATGGCTTATTTAGGAATATATGAAGAACAGTTTTAGAAAAAAGTTCCCAGAGATCCATGAATGTTTTTTAGTGGCTGGTACAGTTAACAGTTACTGTATTTTGCTCCACATACACACTTTCTTAGTTGTATTTTCTTTCTTGTGCACTTACTTGCCTTACTAAACTATTAGAATTGGAGACAGTGCTGTTTCTAATGCAAGTACATTGATAAATGTACATATGTCTACTGTTTTAATGCTTAACACTTATTCTTCATCTTCCTCTAGCTCTCTCCTTTTACATGGAGAAATGTTGACTTTCATTCAAGAGAGAGAGAGAGAGAGAACTGGGATTTTTTTTGAGTGTGTGTGTGTGTGTGTGTGTGTGTGTGTGTGTGTGTGTATGTGTGTGTGTGTGTGAGTGTGTGAGACTGAAATATGTCATTATTACAGCATATTTGTTAGCACCTGCTGGAGTTAGTGTGTCACAAGAAGTGGAATAGCCCTGTAGAAGCCATGTCACAAACCACGGTTTCATGTCCGATGCTACAGTGGTAATCGCAGTTTCCACTAAGGTTTCATTCACAGTTCCTTCTTGAATCATACCCTAACACTTAGAAGGAGATGTGCGGATTCCACTGTTGAAGCAGGCCTTTTAGCAGTAGAACTACTAGTTATACTCAATCACTAGCAGTGCAGGCAGACACCATCCCCTGTAACAGTGCCCTCACCACAGTGCCATTTTCATATTTTCATTTTGACTTTTGTTTATGATTCACAGATATGGGGATAGTTTGTGCCCATAGGAATACACATTCATTTTTGACTGTTCTTCTGTTGTTTACTTTTCTAACAAAAAAGTGAGCAAAGGAAATAATGAAATATAGCAATAGAAATATTCTTCCTGAAATAAATCTATGCAAATATAAGAAGACATAAAGATCCATCTGAATTTTCTGTAAAACAACAGTTCTTCAAGGCTGTCTTAAATAATCCCCTTGAAAAGATAAGAATCAGCAGCTGTACTATTTCAGTCAATTAAAATGCTATCCATGAGATACAAGAAGACTCCATAATCACATATCATGCATTCACTCTTACAGGCATGGATTTGTCAAGAACTGTGGCACATTACACCAAGTGAGTAAATGTTTATTACTCTGTTACTATAGCAAAGAGATTTGCTAAGCATCACAGCTGGTTGCATTAGCAAGAAAACATGGGAATAACAATAATTTCACTGCTAGGGGCCTTTCCTGAGCCCATAAAAGATGGACACCAAGTCCTGTGTCTGGCAGGTGGTCAGTCATGTATTAGATATAATAACTGGAGCAGTCTGAGAACATACATATGAGAAGACAATGATTCACAGGTACACAGGGGCAATGAGCAAAGAGCAGATTTATAACCAAACAAATCCTCTTGAATCTAGACAATTTGTCATTTGAGCTGGGAAGTATAAAGGGGGCAATACTTCACCTGCAGAATAAATCTGTAAACATATGAGACTTGAAGCTGAAAACTAAACTAGTGGTCCAAAGAGGAAGGAACAGCACAGCATTTACAGATGCATTTTAATCTCTTGAAGGACAGACAGCAAGACTCAATAAAGGGGATATGGAGAACTTTGGGGGGGGGCTGCTTCAGGAAGTGGAGGGAAAGGCATCTATGCAGTTTTTAAGTAATAATATTTAGACAGTTCAACATGCCTAGAAGATATTTGTCTGCAGGTTGCAGTGAGTAGTAGCTGTAGGCATCTTTAAGACAAACTGTACCCCCATTATCAAAGCATGCTTATGTCAGAAAACATGAGTGCTTTAGGAATTAAGTAGTGAAGCACAAGGTTAGCTTACAGGAAGATATATCTGTAGAAATTTGAAAGCAAAGGCAGAGATTAAACCCTTAGTTTGGAATATGGAGAAGTAAGGAGCAAAAGTAAAGGCTGGCATACAGAGCCTCATCTTAAAGGCACACATTTGGTGGCAGTAAAGACATAGTAGACCTATATTATTTGTAATATTCATTAGAATGTTCACAAATAACACAAGCAATGTTGACATACATTCAGCATCCATGAAATCTTTACTGTAGCTACAAAGTGCAAAGGAGAGAACATGTAAAATGTACTTCTTGTATTATTAGGCCCTTTTTTAGAGATATTAGCATATACCACGTCCTTTTTATAGAAAATAAGTATACTACATTTCTTATGTATCACAGAGTTGATCCTACTTGTTTTTCTAGCATGGCACTGGCTACTCTTATATCTCAAAATCTATAGATTTCAAAACATTATTTTATAACTTTCACTGTATAAAGTTAATATACACTGAATCTTCATATTGCAATGTGATTACTTGATTTTGGTCTGATATAACTCTGGAAGTCTTCTTCTGAAATTTGTTACCATTGGGTTGTTGTCTTATAAAAAAATCTTAATACTAAGCATTACTGATAATTGCACCTGTTCTCATCTTTGGAGGACAAACTGTTTTTCCCATAAGGGAAGTTGTTTACTAAAGAAACTGTGAAGTGAAAAAGCAAGCTAATTCTAAATACATTTTAGTTCTGATGGGATTCCTAAAAAGAATAGAAGAGAGTTATGTTTAGCAAAATCTGCAGCTGTGGCCATTGGTCATGAGGATGACTGCAGGCAGAGTGAGGAGGTGAGTCCCAACAAGAAGAAACACCTTCAAGTGCCACAGATGTGGTAGTTCTATAGGATATACCAACCAGCAATAAGTTTCATCTCTGTAGAAAGAAGACTCTAAAGATATACAAGAAAGGGAAGAGAAGAGAAAAGAAGAGAAGAGAAGAGAAGAGAAGAGAAGAGAAGAGAAGAGAAGAGAAGAGAAGAGAAGAGAAGATGGGATGGTGGCCTAATGGTTAAGGTGTTTGCCTTACAAACACAAGGGGCATGGGTTGAGTCTCACAAGGGATAATTGGCTAGGCGTAAAATGGCTCGCAAGGGCAGTTAGCTTAGTACTAACCTATGAAGAGAAGAAAAACTCCAGCACAATGGAAAAGCGGTGCCAGATTTCTCAGATGGCCCTTTGAAAACAATGAGCTCTGTCAAAGGGATTGAAATGTTTAATGAGAATACAAAAGAGAAGTTTACTATTAAACATAATAAGCATGGGCACATGTGACATGATCATTTTCTCAAGCTTGCTGGACATTATTGCATGCAACGTTTGAGTTGTTATAGCCACTGCTGCTTGTTTGAGTGTGAATGTATTTCTCTTACTAATGCTAGTGAGATTGGGAGAAGAACTAACTGTTATGGTCTTTGGCTCATTTACCGGGGAGAAAGATGCATAGCAACTAACACCAGGACATATTACACTTTAAAGTGTCATAGTGTTATATTGTTACAACAGGTTTGCTCTGGTTATAGAGATTTGCATTTTATGGTTAATTTGGTTTCAATTAACTTAAAATAGTTAAATTAAAATGGAAGAACATTAAAGCAATGGCTTAGAGGGATAAAAGTTGGTGTTATATGCTTGAAAAAATGTAAAATGGAAAGCAGAAAGAATTATAGGCAGGATTTGTGAGTGTCACATCCTATGTACCTAATAGTGTAGGTAAAGATGTGGATGGCTATGTTAGTCAAATCTTTGCTGAGTTGGGCAATACTTGAACAAAGATTAGTCTTGCGAAATGAGGAACATGACTACCAAACCAATGTGGAGTGACACTTCTGAGCTATTCTTGCTTTAGTGAATAGAGATATAATATGCACAGTTCTGTATTCAGTAAGAAGCTCTACACACCATGTAGCGCTGTGCAAACATGGTAAACACTGTGGCATACTAACTACAGCATAAGCAGCTGAATTGTATGCTAATAAATCAATCCAAAATGGAGGAGCTATTCAGCAAGCTATAAAGCAACCATGTAAACTCAGTGATGATTTTTCCTATGAATTCCAAAACCTATTGGAATACAGTCACAGAAACTAGTCTACACTAAAAGAATGTTAGAGGTGTTGTTGCTCTTATTCATGTATATGTGCAGCAGGCACATGTCTGTGCTACTGCTTCTGCTAATAGACTGGGGACAAGAAGGAGAATGGTCTTTAGACCCTGTTTAACTTTTCACAATCTGCATGAGATGGAAATCGTAGAGCCCTACAGGGTTGATAGAGACACACTACAGTGGAGAGTAAGGTATGTGTACCACTTACAATTTCAGCTACCAGAACCTTCCAAAGACCAACAGGGGAGGGTACCTGTCAAATCTTCGAACATTTAAAATTTCAAACGTTGTATGGTCGAGACTAATCGTTCGAAATTTTGAGTGCTCGAAGATAGACTTTCAATGGCACCGTACGGTGCAGATAGGGAGAATTTCCCTTTTCTGCACTGAAGTGCGGTCTCGAAGTTGGTATATTTAAGTAGGGGGGGGCGTGGTGGGTGCAGCCCCCCATGTGGGGGGTGCAGGGGGGCTTGCTCCCCTGCCGACACTGTTAAAGTGTTTTTTTCTGTGTTTTCTTTTTTTTTTTTTTCATGTTCGAACATCCAAATGTTGAACATTTGGTCTCGACCATGTAATGTTCGACATTTTGGATGTTCGAACATTTAACATAGACCCACAGGGGATATGTTGGGAGTGTCACAGGCATCAGTATCCAGGATCTTCCCTCAATTCATGAATGCTATGTTACAACATGCCAATAAAGTACATATATTTATCCCATACACCCGAGGACAGAGCCAGAACTATGCAGGAATTTTACCCTGTAGCACACAACCCTGAAGTCCTGGGTGCCATAGACTGTATTTTTTATTTTATTTTATTTATTTTACATTTGTTGACCGGGCTAGTCTGGCTGGATACATGTCCATTTTCAGCAGAGGCCCGAGGAGAAAAGCTCCACTATATACTGATACATTACATAAAATCAATTACTATAAGATACAGCTTATAAGGATCTAAGAACTAATTGAAAGCAGAATATTAACAATACAGAAGCATTTTTACAGAAGTGTACAGTTCATAAATTACATCATTTTTACAGAAAATGTCTAATACTTAAAATACTAAATACTGTAAAGAATTCCTAATCCCATATTGTTACAAAAAGCAGGAGTAGTAATTTAGTAAGGACAGAAAAGGTAGCACAATACAAAGGTTTATAACAGGGAGGATAGTGGGAGGAGAGGGAAAGGGAAGAGAGTAGTAGATACGGGGATAGTCCAAGTGCAGAGGCTAGTCTAGGTAGGATCTGAAGAGATAGGTTAAAATCAGAGTAGATGAGATGATAGGGTAAAGTGAAGAAAGTTAGTCAGGTGTACTACAAGAACAAAGCCAGTGTTCTTGGAAGTACAGTTTAATTTTATGTTTGAAGAGAGGCAAAGAAGTAATTAGTGTTATATCCCTAGGTAACAGATTCCATATCCTACCTACAGAATTTGTGAAAAGAGAGTTGCCAGCTGAGTTGTTGGACTTTGTAGAACTGATCAAGAGTTTACAGGAGGATCTAAGGGAGGTTAGATTGTTGTAAGGGATTAATAGTTGAGAGAGTGTAGGGTTGTTTCCAGGTTGGTGCAGTATTTTGTGGGCAATAGTGAGTTGTGAGACTGTAAGGTAGTTTTGTAATTCCAGCCAGCCTAAAAGTCTCAAATTGTGACAGTGATGGGTTCTGAAGGGGTTTCCTGTATGTGGGCAATGTTATTGTAGCAAATGGCTAGTTTGTTTAGGTTAGCTTTCTTAAGGTTGGTAAAGATTGGAGATGCATAAGATAAAGTGGATAAGAGATGAGAGTGGGCGATAGTAGCTCTGGTAGCTGGGGTTAGAAAGGTTTTATACGGTATAAGGATCCTATTTTTCTGTTAACTGATTTGATGGTGGTGTTGATGTGATGATCAAAAGTGAGATTATTATCGATAGTTATTCCTAACAGTTTAGTTGTAGAGTCAGGGGTGATGACAGTGGCATTATTAGACAAGATGTTGAAGTTTAGTGGGGAGGTCCGAGAGGTTGGGGAGAAGAGAAGTAGTTTGGTTTTAGCATTAAGAAGGAGATACCGTCTAGTAAACCATGTTTCGACAGTGGTGAAAGTATTTTGAGTTAGAGAGATTAGATCTGAACAGGAAGATGCTGAGCAAATAATGGTAGAATCGTCAGCATATTGGATACAGGTAGCTTGAGGGATTACTGTGTGAAGGTCATTTATATAGAGGGAGAAAAGAAGAGGACCAAGAATAGAGCCCTGAGGGACTCCAATGGAAATGGGCAACAATGATGAGATATGGTTATCCCAGAGAACAGCTTGTTGTCTGTTTTTCAGATAAGAGCTAAACCATTTAATGGCAAGATTATCAAATGAGAGGGATTCAAGGATGTGAATTAAAGAGGAGTGGTTAACCATATCAAAGGCTTTGGAGAGGTCAATGAATAGAGCAGAAGAGAGAAGGTTATTATTGCGGTTACTATTGATAGTATCTACAAAGGAAAGGAGAGCAGTGGTTGTACTATGATGGGGTCTAAAGCCATGTTGACAATTAGCTATAATGTTGTGTAGTGAGAGGTATTGAACAAGTTGCTGATGTATACATTTCTCCATAATCTTTGCTAAGGGTGAGAGAAGAGCAATTGGTCTAAAGTTGGCGTATTCAATAGAGTTACCTCCTTTGTGTAGAGGGATAATATGGGAGATTTTCCAGACATCGGGATAGTTCCTCTTGGATTGTCCTATTGATGAGTATAGATATTGGGACTGCAATTTCTCTGGCTGCCTTTTGAAGATAAAGAGAAGGGAGTTTGTCAGCAGAGGGAGTACAAGGTTTCAGTTTGTAAATAAGTTTATAGATGAAAGAGGTAGGGATAGGTTGAAAAGAGAAGTTGTGACCAGTGTCTGTTAGATTGTTTGGGGATAGAAGTTGTTAGTGTTCAGTTGTCTAGCAAGAGCTTGAATAGATTAAAAAGAGTTAAATGCATTTGCGGTTAGATGAGGGGTGTTAGGGTCAGCATCGAGGGGTGAGGGAGTTTTGGTTGTTCCTGGTGACAGGAGTCTATTGACTGATGACCAGAATTGTTTAGGTTTATTTAGATTGGTTTCTTGAAGCCTATAGTAGTACTTTCTTTTGTCAGAGATTATAGCTTTTTTGGTACGATTCCTAAGCTGGGTGAAGTAAAGAAAGTCAGAGCTGCTTCTATGGTTTCTCCATGTGGCCCAGACTTTATTTCTAGAGAGTATTAGTTTCTTAGTTTCAGGAGAGAGCCATGGAGCTGTGTTTGCTTTCATTCTAATGGTACGTTCTGGAGCATGTCTGTCAAGAATGGCAAGGAAGGTTGAGTTAAAGAATAATACAGCATCATTAAGTGGAAGTGATTTTAAGGGGTTCCAGTTACAAGATTTGAGTTCATTTTGGAATTGTTCAATTTTAAAGTGTTTGGTAGAGCGTATTTTTCTTATGTTAGGTGGGTTTAGACGATCGGTCTTTTTTCTAATAATGTAAGTTAAACAGTGGTCACTGAGGTCATCTGGCATAGTTCCTACTTTATCAGTAATATTTGTTTTGTTTGTAAGTATCCAGTCAAGGATGCTCTCTTTCTTACTAGACTTATTCAGTCTTGTAGTAGAGGTGATGGTTTGGGTGAAACCATTTAGGTTTATGTGAGAGGAGGGATTTTGAGTGTTAATAGTATTCCAATCTATATTAAAGTCACCAAGAATTAGAGTTTCCTGGGGGTAATTGGTGGAGACCCAACTGAGATAGTCTTCTAAGATGGGTATGTTGTTACCTGGAGGTATGTACATGCAAATGATATAGAGGGACTTTTTGGCATTTAAGTGGAGTTTAGTAATAATGGCCTCTACTTTACTATCCTGGGTTGGACAGGTAGGAAGGGTGGTGATGTTAAGGTTATTCTTAAATAGAATTGCTACTCCTCCACCTTTACGTTTTGATCGGTCACATCTAAGTATATTATAGCCTTGTGGTATAATTTCAGTATCTTTAGTGACTGGCTTTAGCCAAGTCTCTGTAAGGCAGAGAATGTCAAAATGGTGTGTGTCAAGGAGGGCATGTAGGTAGTGCACTTTATTATTTACACTACGTATGTTAAGATGTCCTATAAGGAAGGTATTGTTAATGTTGGGTCTAGATACATGAGAGGAGGGATGTGGGCCAGGGTTGGGGTGAATGTCACCATCTAGTAAGGTGGGATTACCTGGTAGGACTGTGAAGTTGCTGTTAGGAAGAGTAAGCAGTTTGCTTTTTATCTGAGGGTATGTAATAATTAAGGTGGGAGTATCTGTGAAATTTAGGTAGGAGGTAGCTAGGTGTGGAGTTAACATTTGAGAATGAAGTGAGATAAGTGTGGAGAGAAAAAGTGTGTTTTTTTGCATAATTAGGCTGTATATTGAGTGGGTTTTCAAAGTAGGTAAGAAGGTAAGCTGAAAATAGGGTAGTTAGGAGTAAGACAGAGAGTATAAGGATTGTAGGTGAGTGGGGAGCTATTTTTAAAATGAGATTAGATAAGAGAAGTTTAGTGTAAAAGGAAAGAAGTAGGTTTTTAGAGGTGGTGATATATATCAGAATGTGGGATAAAAGAGGAGGCCTAAAGGTATTGTAGGGTATAGGAAGGGGAGAGACAGGTAAAGTCAGTTGATAGGTGAAGGAAGAGTAATAGAAGAGGAAAGGAGAGAAGTGAGTTGCAAGATGTATGGGCAAGAGGTGGGGGAGGAAGGGGGTGTATAGTGGGGAGGAGTAATAATTTTAGCGGGAAGGGAAAGGATAGGAGTAGAGACAAGGGGGTGTGTTTAGAGAGGTATAAGGTTAGGACCTGTGGGGGTGGGTGGGAATTGGGGTAGGGAGGGAGGCGGAGTGAGCCCACTTGAAGGCGACGAGCGAGGTGAGGAGGCAGGGCTAGGAGAGGGATCCACAAAGTAAACCAAAGAAGAAGAAAAGTATCAGAGAAAGCTAAATAGAGTCCAGGTGAGTAAGGTAGCTTATGGAGGAGAGAGTAAGAGAGGAGTTTAGAAAGAAGAAAGGGATAGGATTAGGAGGGCTGAAATAGGAAGAGGTAGGTAGAATAAAAAACAAGTACAATAGAAAAGTTAAAGAAACAGTGACATCTAGTGGTCAGAAGCAAAGTCTAAGTAATATGTAAAGGGACACTTTGGGAGTGAAAGAAGCCTAATAAGAGGGCAAACACAGACTAATTTACAGTTGGGTAAGGGAGGGAACGAAGATAATATTGAAAAAAAAAAGGGGGGGGGTTGCTGCTGGCAAGCTTGACTGGGAGCTAGCAAAACGTAGCAGGGTTAAAAATGTTTAAAAACTACAGTCCAACATGTGGGTAGACATACTTTCTTGAGTCTTGAGGTAGAGGGTTTCAGAAGAAGGCTAGAAGTTATATGTTTCCAATGGCCGTTGACAGAAAGCACACTAGCAGAGGTAGTAGTGGGACTTCACCCAGGCAAAACACAGGGTATATTCAGGAGGTAATTTCTTGAGTCTTGAGGTAGAGGGTTTCAGAAGAAGGCTAGAAGTTATATGTTTCCAATGGCCGTTGACAGAAAGCACACTAGCAGAGGTAGTAGTGGGACTTCACCCAGGCAAAACACAGGGTACACATGGAGAAGTCAAAGCACCACCTTGTGAACAGAGAAGGGTGAACATAAATAGAAATGGCTTCTACACCATTAATTGCTGGTCATGTGTAACATTAAGTGAATCATGTTGAATGTGTGCGCTGGCAACCCAGTCAGTTAAGGTAACTCACATATCTGGCACAACTGCCAACTGTATCAGATGTTTACTAGGTGGGGATATTCTGCATGGTTATTTATTCGGAGATGCAGTTTATGCACTGAAATGATGGCTGATGGTGTGCATCAGAAATGTACACATACCAACTGAAGAACGCTATAATGAGGTATAAGCTCAAACAAGAAATATCATAGAGCATGTGTTTGGGCTGCTAAAGTCATAGTTCTGGTGCCTAGATACATCTGGGGGAGCCCTACAGTACAATCCCTATACATGTCCTGAAATATTCACTGTCTGAATCATGCTTCACAACAATATCCAGAGAAAACAGATTCAGCAGGATCACCAAGGGAAAGAGCCACAAATAACCACTGGTAAGGTCTTCACATTCAAATGCATGTGAGGAGTCAGAGGGGAACCAGCAGCCGCTCTGGATGTAGGCATGTGTAGACATGCAAAATATGTCCTTACACTGGTCAAGAGGCAACAGATAGCACACATGCTCACAACCTAAGGGGATAAAACCTTCATCCTACACACATACATACAGTAACATTGATCCCAGGCAACTCTCACAACCTTTACTTACCCATGTAATGGCTGTGTACTGCTAGTATCAGACAGACTCTGTCCCAAACAAAAACTCTTTTCATGGATAGTGTTGCACCTAGAATAGAAAAATAAATGTCTAAGAATACAAATGAATGTCATATCCTTGCATGCTGTTACTTGGTAATGTAAGTATAAGGTGGATGATTTTTACAGCTATTACACCAAGATGTGACAGCAGTGACTTATGTGAATACATGTGTCCTCTATCATCTAATAGGTCTCATGCATCAAATATTCACAATTTCATACCTCTCAAATGTAGAGATTTTCACAGAATGCCCACAGTTTGGCCTCATACTTTTGCACTGACAAATCATTAAAGAGTGAAGTTAGAAAATAATGGCACATATTTCAATTTTAGACTTCATAGCCCTGATGAAAAATAAAAACATAAAAATAGTAATGCAAAACCTGTTATTTTATCAACTGTCTAAATTTGTAAGACCGCATTTTTTAAAACCTCTCCTCATTGTTGGGCTTTTCCATTTATTTATGGTTTGGTTCATCTTTGTTGGTGTAAGAGGTTGGGAGGGATGTACACATTGCAAAAACCTGTAAGCCAATAGTACAACTAGAAATTAATTCAGTTTGCTATACATTTATCATTATAAATTGTTAAATATATCGTCAAAAATATAATTTCTATAGCTAAATACATTTTAGGCAGTTCCATATCCTAGAATAAGTATTTCCAGTGGCATAGCTAAATTACATAAAGATTTTTTGAATCCTTTCCTTATCAACCAAAAATTTCAGCCATTGGTTCCAAAACTAAATTCTTAGCATTGCTGGTTGAGAGCAAGATTAAACAAACTGTTACTAATATTGATTCTTATATATTTTTTAATTTTTTATCAATTTTAAAAATTAACAAAGTTGATAGGCTGGATTCTTGAATGTCAACACTAAGTGTAGCTATTTTTTAACCATTAAATGACTCTATACTAAGTGTAGAGCTCTAAAACAAGAGTAAATGGCAGAATATGCTACTGGAAGCATATGTAAATGAATTACATGCTAATTAGCCAATCCAACATGGTAGAGGTATTCAGTAACCTATAAAGCAATTGTGTACTTGTAGTGTATCCATTTGCTCTGAAATCCAAAACTTTTGGACTACAGCCATAAATACATGTAGAAAAAATGTTATTGGTTGCTTGTTGCTATCATTTAAATCAAGGAAACAGTAGATGAAATATAAAAAGTTGGCTGCCTCACATGTGGCCCAAGGTAAGTGTGGAACCTGTTTGCAAACCCCCAAAAAAGAGTTAGATAACTGTTCAGTCTCATATGCAGGCAGTTATATGTCTCTAAGAGGAGACATCTCTCATGTGTGTAGTAATGTAACAGCATAAGACTGATGTCTGCCATATCCAGCTATGGACTTTGCCCAATATTGTACATCAGACATTTAAGTTTTTATACATATATGCAACTGTAAGCAAAAGAACAATGTGCAAAGGGAAGGGCACATGGTGGTGGAGATGGGAGATACATGAGACAAGCCTTACACCAAAAAGTTAGTGTGAATTATTGAATGGTATTGTATACTTGGAGGTTTGCAGTATACAAAGATGTGTTGTTCTTCACATCAGAAGCAGCATCAATGATTCTGTGTAAACCCTCTGCTGAGTTTGGGATCTCTGACACTGGACATGACCTCTCCAGTTTCAGTCTCTGGTGGTTTCTTAGCAAGACCACTCCCCCATAGCCATACATTCTTGGCAAATTGCACTCACTCTACATATCATGTGTGTTATCATGTCACTGACCCTATGTCAGACTTTCAAATATGTATGGCCATGGCCTCCTATGCAATTTACATAGGTGACCATCTGCTCTCAGCCATGTCTGCCTCTTTCTAAGAGGAAAGAACTGTATCAACTTAGTATTTAGATTATAAGATGATAATTTCATTCTCTTCATCATTGTATAGCATTTTATAAGTTGCATGTCTGAGCTGTATAGCACTATATGAGATTAAACATAAGATACACAATTAAGCCACAGATGTTTGTTAACAAAACAAATACTTATGAATGTATGCATCTATTATGCACAAACTAATTGAAAACTTAAAGCAGCATATTAGAATGAAAAAGGAAGGAAAGGAAAAGAAGTGTACAAGTTACAAAAGGAGAACAAAAGGTGTGTAAGAAAAGAAATGTACACTTTTGCATTACAAATGGCCAAAACTGTTGGATATCCACTTGTGTGCAGGGCAGTTATGTATATATCACAGGCTTTACACATTCTATGGATTGCAAATGTAAAACCCCTGACCTTGTTTCTAAGAGCTACAACACTTTTCTGCAATAACTGTTCAGATGCCTATAGAAAGTTTCCCATAATATCATGTTACATTCTTTACAAGCATTTGTAACATGATTAACTTGATATTGTGCAGATTTAGCCCTCTGAGTACTGTAAATATGCAAATGAGGTGTGAACTTATTAGCATTCATGACAATTTGCACTAAGTGTAAGTAATGTAAACATAGTGTAATGACCTACATGACTGTATGCATGCATCCTACACAGCTGCATGCATACATCCTACCTCTGCAAGGATGAGCACTGGTAACTTTTACTTGCTAAGGATTTGCATGTGTGAAGGATTACTTTGACTGCAATCACTGTTTCACACTCTGTCCTATTTGATGTACACTTTTCAAGGGTATGTCAGTGAGAAGATAATTAACACTAAATCTTGGGATAAGATCAATATTCCTAACATTTTTATGAATTGTTTATTATCGCAGTTTGCGGATCTAAAAAACAATGCATTTGCAGTTCTAAGGCTGTACATTACTTATTGAAATATATCAATGACAGTGCAAATGAAATATCATTTTTTCTCAGAAAAGCATAGATAAGGGAATGCTGTTTACAAAATAAAGAGAAGACAACAAAGAGCTGCAGTGTCGCAAACACTTGTTTTATAGTCTGTGAGGAAATATCAGTTTAACTGTTGCTTTAATCACATCCATCTATACATTCACTGACAAATTACAAAGGACAGCTTTTAGAGCTTCTTTCTGTTGCACTTTTAATGTGAATTGTTGCAATCTCATATCTCCCGTATATGTAATATTTTTTTTATTTCTATTATGTCTATGTCTGTGGCAAATACTGTTAGTAATCTCAGTTTTGTCCTCTTAATTCACTGGTTTGATAGTTCAAATCCAGGGAGAGTGCTGTTTGTGTGAACTTCTTTATGTTTAAGTAGTATATGGTCATGTTGAAATGCAACAAAGTGAAGGTAATATCAGAAATGTATATTTGCAATGCATTTCAGGGGTAACATAATGGGTAAGACTTTTACTTGATGAACAGAAGGTGCAAGATTTGATTCTCATGTTTGTGAAAAGGTCCACTGGCCTAATGGATAAGACATCAGCCTCTGGAGCTGGGGATTGTGGTTTAAGTTCCACCTGCATCAGAGATTCTTTACCTTTAGAGTGACATTTGGGGTTGGTATAAGGATTCATTTGTTTGTTTTATAAACACAAGGTGCAGGGTTTGAATCCCAAATGGAAAAATTTGCTAGGCTTAAAATGGCTCACAAGGGCATTTAGCCTAATACTGACCTATGAACATATAAGAGCTTGTTTCATAATGCTTCCCTTGCATATTTTTTCCTAAATCCTTTGCATGCCATTTGGCATTGTGCAATTTTGACTGGCAGCAGTTTATAGCAGTGAACAATACATCACTTTCTAAGGTAAAAACTGACAAATTTAATTTGGAATGGCATCAGTACTGCAATTGAAACTGCTGCTGGTAAGCTTTCCTCAGCACTCTAGACAGTGTTGAGTGAAGAAATCCTATATTTCAGGTAAGTATCAATGTGGCACAAGATGTAAGTAAAATAATCTTACAGAAAAATCCTCATAATGTAGGGTTCAGATCCATTTTACAGATATTTTAGATGAATGCTTTCAGAGTAAATGCTGGCCCCCAATTTAGTGCATGACATGAACAGGCTAAAGTCTATGATACATGACAAAAAATGTGAATTGATGTTAAAAAGTGCCATGGATGGTGTCACATATGACATTTTTTAGAGTGTGCTAACACAAAACAGCAACAGAAGCAATGTGGACATATGGGTCATATATGCTGGAGAACTTATGCATATCTCACAAGTATTCATCATGAAAGTTTTACTATATATTCTAAACTTTGATGTCAACTGCATGTACCATGGCAAGAATAACTTGTCATTCTGTGTGTGTTCCCTTTCAGAATGATTTCTATTGCATGAAGTCCTAATGATGAGTAATATAAATGTTACATGTGATGTTGCAAGCAGATGTGAGAAGAATGAATGTGTCATGCTAATGCTATAACTTACTGCATGTATCCATTAAATGCCTTACTCTACAAAACAAGGTAATTTTAATGCCTTTTGCATTTTTGCTGGGCTCAGCAGCATGCAAATTGGGCTCATGTTCAAAGAACAAGTGAAATAAATAATTTGGCCTGCCTTCTGTAGCTCAAATGAGCCTGGTGCTGAAACATGGCTGACAGCACTCTGGAGCGTACTCATTGAAAAAAATGCACCTGTCAGGTAACATTCTCTGTAGTAAAAGGTAAAAATGCAGTGAGTTTAGAAAAAGAAGACAGGCAATGCAGGGTATGAATCTAGTTAACCAATAATTTTACAGAGTGGGATCTGAATATATATTGACAAGCATTTTGTGATATCATTGTGCTGACATTTGAAACTCAAATATTCTCAGTATTGCTCACAACATGTAAGCTATCTGTCGCCTTTCCCATTATTTACTGTTACTTAAAGTGCTGGTAATGTGGACTGGACATTACAGTCCAATGCGGCAAGGAGATGTGAGAAGGATGAATGTGTAATTGTAATGCACTTCTTCCTCTGGTCATTGGTAAATATACCCTTTGATTGATTTAATTTTCCTTTCAGTTTCTCTTATTTTATTCATTAATTTTTTTAATGCCTTCTGCCTTTGCACGCTTCTTGACAGTGTGCAAACATGGTTCACTTTCTCAGGAAAAAGTGAACATTTTCACTTCCACCTCCTTCTGTAGTGCAAATGAGCCTGGTGGTGATGTCATCTGTCAGGTAATTTTCTGTGTGACACCGAGGAGTAAGTGCACTGAGTTTATAGAAAACAAAGCTGATGCAGGGTTTAAATCCAGTTTAACCATACTTTTCCAAAGGGTGTCAGAATGTCATGTTTCAGAAATTATTGATCATGAAGGTAGCACTAAATACAAATGAGTATCCTAACAATTTTTATTTCAACAAATGTATCATTAAGGCTTGCTGTATAAGCCCAATATAATATATGTAAATTAGGTTAGACATGACAAATTTGAAATTTAGTTTTAAATGCACTTGCATAGGCATGACATGCATGGTAGTTTTGTTATAATTATTATGACTCATCACATATCACAAGTTTGTGTTTAGGAGAGTATGTGTTGTGAAGTATGTATGCAACATACACCACCATGAATTAAACAGGTCATTCAACTCCATGCATCTGAAATGTACTTGCACCACAAATTCTGCTTTTTATATAGAACTGCATTCCCATGCCTACTTAATCACACACACACATACAACTATATCTGAAGTATATCTCCATTCAACAATAATTATAAAATACATCATGACGCATTTCAGTGTTTAACGCTGGAACATATACCAATATATTGAGCATCACACTTGGCTAAATCTCACAGCCATATTTCATACCTTACATGCTTTTTGGTGTAATCATTGCCAATATGTCTGTCAACTCATTGCTGTGCTATATGATGTAGCCAAATATATGATTCTATTTGTCATGTCATATCACTGTGATCAATTGACTTTATGACACATGAATGCCTTCCAACCATATCTGGATGTGGCAAAGTGGTATACACTTATTTCCCACATTGGTTTATGTAGTGAAATAGAATACTAATGTGACATGCCATTGATGTAATCACTCTTTTTGTCTCCCTCATCATGCCAAAATCTCGAGTTTTAAAAAAACGAACCAAAAACATTGAGATTTCAGTATCTCGACATTTAAAAGTGGGTAAAAAAAGAGAGACACCTAAAATAAGTGTTTGCAGGGGGGCAAACCTCCCTGCATCCCACACACCCCCCAACTTAAATATACCAACTCCAAGATCACGCTACAGGGAAGAGAACGGTAATGCTCCTGTTGCACTTACTGTTCCCTTCACTGTAGAGCGATTGTGGAGTTGATATATTTAAGTAGGCGGGTGTGGGGGGGTGCAGGGGCTTGCCCGCTGCAAACACTTTATTTTAGTTCATTTGTGTTTTTTTTTCACTTTTACATGTCAAGATACCGAAATCTTGGTGTTTGGGTTAATTTTTTTAAAACTCGAGATTTCAGCATTTCAGTATTTAAAAGTGGACCATATATATATACATATATATATATATATATATATATATATATATATATATATATATATATGTGTGTGTGTGTGTGTGTGTGTGTGTATGTGTGTGTATATTCTCATTCATATACATGTTTTATTTTAATACATTGCTACTGAAAAAATGACCATTAGTACAAGAAGCAAGACTAACCACTACAGTTTGGCCCTCCATACCTCCACAAATGGCTACAGTGGCACCATCACAAGCAACACAGACACCCAGCACATCTGGTTGGAAACCTGTCAGCATTGCCTCTCCAACTCCTACCCTACCTGCTTCTCTAGCATCAGGTAGCTCTGCCTTGGTTGCTGGTGCAATGGTACCCTCCTGGAGCAGTAGTCATGGAGGTAGTGATTTTGTCACCCATTAGGAGCTGACAGGGTTGATGGAAAACATAATGGAGAGGGGCCTCAGTGCCCAAATGTGCAGGGTTGAAAAGGTCTTGCTTCATATTGACCCAGGCAACTGACACAGGAGATAGTGATGGCAGTTCTGAGGGTGAGGACTAAATTCTCACTGTTCTCAAGCTGGACAGGGATGCACCTCTGATGTACCATACCTACCTCTAATCATGGTGTCCCCAACATTTTGTGTCCATCACTATCCCTGTTTTTATGTCCTATATAGTTGTGCCTGCTACATAACCTACCCGAGCTTCTCATTCCTAAGCAGCTTCCCCAACATTCCTATCGCTCTAAAAAAATGGGCGCATGTCCCAGAAAAAAAAATTACTCCCCATACATAGCTATCCTCTTCATGTATGTGTCATCTTGACACACTTGATTTGGTCTAATTTAATATACAACATTATTCTGTTGTTGAAAACCATTGCTGGTGTGGTAACTCTCCAAAGTCATGAAATTATTTGTACAATTCGACATTTGTGTTGTGAAGAAGTGGATCACTATTTTGCTCTCCCACCACCATCCTGCAAATTCCAGTACTCTTTCCCCTGTGTAATACCTTCCCTTTGCCCTCACCCCTTTTTCACTACTGTCCTATCAGCCCCTTTTTCACATGTTTAATCTGGTCAACAAATCGAATCACTCACAACATATATGGCCAGAAATGGCCCATCAAAAAGCCTTCATGATTTGCTCAGGGACTGGTATCATGCAACCAGTGCTGAGTGATGATGAATGACATTTCATGTCCTATGGAAAAAAACTGTTGAGTATTTGGCATTGCACACACTAGTCCTGTTATTTTCTACTCCATAGCCTTGAACCAGGTCTCCATAATTACACAAAAGTGTGCATCTTCCAAGGTGAAGACTGCTTCTAGTGAGTGCAGTTTCATATTAAGACTCCTAGTGTTTAGCAGCATAACCTTGAGGTTGTTTGTAGATGGGGTTTTTACATTGGAAATTTTGTCCTTGAGGCACTCCCTAAAATAGGTACTATGGGGGTGGCAAGTGCTTTAGCGAGTAATCAAAATCTCAGGGGTGACAGATGAAGACCACCTCTGACAAAGCATTGCAGTCTGTCGATCATGTCATCCCAAGCTGACAGATACTGGATCCCCTTAGAATGACACCAGAAATTAAGCCAATTATTGAAGTCAGCCATTTTCTGTTTGCATTGAGGCATCATCCTAGGTGAAGGTAAAATGCTGCTTAAGGCTAGGGACATACCTGCTTGAGACACATTGTCCGAGACCTCAGTCATGTCTCTCTTCATATAGTTCAGAGAGGTATGTTTCAAGTCGTTCACACCAACATAGACTATAATGAAGTAATAACAGTACCTGTTGTTGAGAGACTTGAGTGCATGTGTGATATTGCATATCCTGGCACCTGACAGACAGATGACCATGACCTTTTCCTTATCCAGCCTAGTGAGAGAGACATCTCTGTGTCTCATGATGGAATCATCTATGACTAATATGTTTGTATTTATGGTTTACCTTAAGAGCTTGAAAATTGAGATGCTGGTGTGTGAGCTATTATGTGTATTGTGTTCTGCAGAGGGAGCATTATATGTAGCATGCTTGTGTTTGGGTGGTCTCTGGTGTTTAGGTATGTTTCTAGTGAGGACCTCCACATATGAAACTATGTGTGATTTGGGTTTAGGTGAACTAGTAGGTCAGGTGTGCATGCTGACAACCTGCTCATTGTCATATTGACTGAGTGGTATGTGAGAGAGCTTGGATTCAAGGTCCTTTGTATAGTTGCATCTCACATGTTGAGTTTCTGTGCACTAGGAATAGAGGGTTGTTGGTGAAGATGAGGCAATTTATTATATACATGAAATGTTTTTAACTTTTGCATTGATTATAAATTTATATAATTTCCTTTATGAGGGTATATAAAGGGGAAGCATGTCATGTTATTCTAATCTGAAGAAGTCTGACTTAAAGGAAAGTGTTAACTTTTATTAAACCTTTTTAATAGTATTTTGTGTCGAGTCTCATTTTATATTTGGGCTGACCATTGCAATATTTTTGTAACCATGAGACAGTTGCTACACTGTCTTAGGATACCCATGTTGACCAAGATGGCTGGAGAAACTGAGGAAAATTGCCCATCCATAGTGTTAGGTAAATTTATATGGTTAGGAAAAGAGGTCAAACTTAGGAATAGCTAATGGGTGAGAGGTGTGTTGGTACCTTTGAAGCCAGGCTTAGTGTTCCATGTGACAGTAGAACAGGGCTGCAAAAAAACTCTATAGGACCACAAACAAAGTGCTAAGGGAAGATTTAACAAGCAAAATGTTTATGTCTATGCAAAGAGCTAAAAAAAATAAGTTAAACATTATGTAAGTTGTACAGCTTCTGTATGTGTTAACAGAATTTTGAAATCAAAGTGTATGGTTTTCATAGTGATGTTGATTCCATTAATTCAGTCTGTTAATGTATATCTGCACTTCAACAGTCACACTTGCAACTTTGTTACAATGGTGTTTAACTTTTTCACACATAATACATCACTGTTATTCAGGAGTGCACTGTCTTATTTAGGAAGTTTCTGTTTGTACTGATCAATGCACATTGTGCAAGCATGAGCCAAGACAACTGACAAAGTGACACAATTGGAATCATTCTGGAATGAACTGTCATGAATGCTTGCCTGACAATCCACTGTTTTACAAATGTGATTGTCATTGACCCCCAAACTGTGAAAGCTAAGTCATTCACAGTAACACAATGTACATGAATGGCAGTATATAGATATTGCAGACAAGTATGCATTTTCATGACACAAGCACAGTCCTGTTGCATTGACCTGTCCAGACACAACACATGCATTTATCTCAAAACATATGCTGCACAGTAGCTGATGTTCCAAGCAGGGAAATTTCAATACAAGTGTGCATTTTCACATCTTCAAAGTCACACTTCGCCTGTGTTATTTGCTATTCACCCTGCGCCCTCTAAGTTCTGTAAGTAGTTAGGTGGGTGGTTCAAATCTGGCAGTGGAGAGCTTGTGTGTGTGTGTGTGTGTGTGTGTGTGTGTGTGTGTGTGTGTGTGTGTGTGTGTGTGTGTGTGTGTGTGTACGCGTGTGTGTGCATGTGTGTGTGTGAGTGGTGCTAGTCCCATAAGTAAAGCATCATCAACAGATGTGCCGTCTCCATTTCCACTCAGGGAAAAATGTAATTTGGGAAATAGCTCCCTCTGCACTTTATCCCACTTTTACCACAAACAAATTCTCTGCAATGCACTGATGAGGTCATCCTGTGAAAACTACACTCTCTGCCTTTAAGAAGTAGACCTGCTGTAGTGCTTGCAATTTATACTGTGTACTATAGATGTTGTAACTGGTTAGGTAGGTGGTTCAAACCTGATCACAGTGAACTTGTGTGGGTGGGCATGTTTGTGTATGTGTGTGTGTGTGTGTGTGTGTGTGTGTGTGTGTGTGTGTGTGTGTGTGTGTGTGTGTGTGTGTGTGTGTAGTTCAAGGGACAGGTAAGTAAAGCCTCAACAAAAGATGTAGTGTCCACTTCCACTCCGGAGAAGAGTTTAACTTTGGTCACAGCTCCCTCTCCACTTTATCCCACTTTGAACACAAGCATCTTCTCTGACACACAGATGAGGTAATCCTTTGATAACTGCAGTCTCTCACTATGAAAGTCAGGCTTCTCCTATGGCATTTGCAGCTAATACTGTGTCCGCAGGATTACATAATTAGATAGGAAGGAAGGAGGTTTAAGTCTCACAGTGGTGAACTTGTGTATATGGTTTTAATATCAGGTACATATAACTTATTGAACAGACATGTTGTATTAACTTCCACAAATGAGAATAATTTAAACTAGGAGTACTCCCTCATCCCCTTATTCCACTTTTACCACTAACATCTTCTCTGCAATACATTGATGAATTCATCCTTTTATAAATGCAGTCTATCACTATAAAAGTGAATCTTCTATTGTGGCACTTGTGCCTAATACTGTGTTCTCTACATTGTGTAACTAGATAGTAAGGAAGTTCAAATCTCACAGTGGTGAACTTGTGTGTGTCGCATCAATGTCAGGTTTGTATAGCTTCTAAAACAGACATGCTGTATCTATTTCCACTCTGATTAAAAATAATAGGGAAGAAGATTTCCCTAACCTCTTATCCAACTTTTTCCACAAACATTTCTGCAACACACTGATGAGGTCATCCTTTCATGAGTGCAGTCTCTCACTATAAAAGTCAGACTTCTTCTGTGGCATTTGTCGCTAATACTGTGTTCTCTAGTTTGTGTAACTAGATGGTTAGGGGATTCAAATATACTATTGGTTAATAGAGTGACCGTGTGTACTGCCATGTATAACATAACACTCCTTATGTAAAGTAGGACTTAGGACATGTATTTTCAATGGTAGAGGGTTACCCTTTAAATTTATGTTATCCTCAGGCAATACCCAGTTTTGAAAACGCAGTAGTTACATCATGCTTTCAAAAATGAACTACATAAAAACTATAGACTGTATAATTAAACAGATAAGCTGTTTGAATCCAGCAATGATTGACTACTGTGACTGTGTGTTTCTCTTTCATGTTGTATAGAGTAGGCTTTTAATGCAGATAGTATGTGTAGCTGTATATTTCTATTATGCTCTTCAGCTACCTTTTTCATTTTTATAAGAACATCACTGTATTAAACAATGATGATGTAATTCATTCAAATGTGCACTGTCACAACTGTAAACCAAGATCTCTTATGATGGGTACAGTTCAAGCAATGCTTTGCACCTTGAGATCTTTGGTAATCAAGTCAAATCCAGCTGTTACTCCTTAGACTCACTCGTGTCAGTATGATTGTGAATGTGTATGTAGGTAGCAATGTTATCAGCCAGCTATCTGTATACATGCATAGCTGGGGATTCCTATTAAGGAATTTCTACTCATTTTTCATACAGCAATGCTTTATTTGATAATGATGCTGCCACTGGATGGAATTTGACTATGCTAACAGAACTACTAAGGCTTTTCCTGTGGCATAAGGAAATGAGACAATGTTCTGCATGCTGTTGTCTTAGTAAGGCATATGATTGCATTATGCATCATGTGAGTTTGGCTATACCCAACAAAAGGCAATGATGTGTAACAAATAGACATCAAGCAATGATCTTTTTAAAGAAATTTCATGCACACATGTCCCTTGCAACAGTAACATGATGTCACGGCTTCAAATACCCAAATATTTCACAGGTTTAGCAACAGTTGCACACTGGCATGTCCATTCTTCAGGATATCATGCAGCAGCTTCCATCATCCCATAGTCAGGTATTCAAACCCCCCATTTGCTGACTGTAAGCATTGTATGTCCTTACATTGTTATGCATGATTGACATCTACAACTGTTACAATATGTACAACTGAAGTGGAAGAAGTGTCCTCCATTCTTTTTATATCATACAAATTGTTTGCAACTATGATATAATGACTTCACATAGGTGGAGTCTCATAGCTAAGTTAAGATTTACAATATGATTCATACATGTCATCAGCTAATGGACTTACATAGCTTACTGTTCTATTCCAGCAAAGGACAACAGTATATGATGTACTAATGTTATATAAACAACACTGCATGAAGTCATTGCCAATTTTTACTTTGTACTAACTCATTTTGTAATTTCCTGGCAGTGAAACAGTTGTTCTGCTAATGTCTTGGTGTGAGTGCCCCTGTGGTGCATGCATAATGACTTGCATAGCATATCTACACAGATAGAGTGTGTTGTTCGGTACTGGGATAGTGTGTACAAAAAAACAAAAACAGTTTCCTTAACCAAGAAACATTTATATTACACTGCTTACAGTTATGTGAACATTAACATAGTAGCCTGTTTGTCATTATTCCGACAAAATAATATTGCACAAATTTTATCCTCAAATGCCCTTTTTATCTTCACACATTAATTTCAGTTATTTGTGACAAGAACCATTACTATGTCCTGTGACAGATACTGTCAATACACAGCTCTGTATAATGTTTAGTATGATAAGCAAGGGTTGGTAACATCTGCCTGTCAGTTAAATGTGCCAGACAGCAATGGATTAAGCAAAGATAGTATTTATGGCACAGAGGGTCACATTTTTAAGTCATCACCCTCCAAAGTAGGGGATCCATACCCATTAAAATAGGAAAGTGCTATAAGCCCTTAAAGTATGCCTATCATGATGCATACACACACACACACACACACACACACACACACACACATACACACACACACACACACACACACACACACACACACACACACACACACTAGGCCCATTTCTGGGGTCTATATTACATCATCGAACTCACAGGATTTCGAGCGATGTAATATCGAACCAGGAAGTTTAAAACCCAAAAAGTACAAAAACACAGAACAGTGATTTTTTTCCCCAAGGAAAAAAAATAGCTGTTTTGGTACAAAAAAAAAAAAAAAAACACGTACACTTTAAACTTAAACTAATGTTGGAGGCTTCACCCCCCACACCCCCCAACATGGGGGGCTGTGCCCCCCACACCCCCACTGCTTAAATATACAAACTCCAAGATTGCACCACAGTGGAGGAAATAGCAAAGCTGCAAAAATGGCCCACCAATTTTTTTTTTTCCCCTGGGAAAAAAATCGGTGTTCCGTGGCTTCACAGTTTTCACATTTCGAACATATGGGTTCGATATTACAATGTTCGGACTCCTGTGAGTTTGACATTGTAATATATATCCTATTTCTGTGGGGTTAAAGGCTGATGATTCTGGCAAGATGCATATGTTGAGTATGTCATTGATTGCTAACAAGCATTACCTAATTTCAAAATAATAATGCTCTGTATTGCATGATTTTATCCAAACATTTATGTATTACTGTAATTCTTTTCATCACAGTGTAGAACTTTATAGAACATGAGGGCTTACATAACATTTCTTACTGTAGGGCTTGATGCAAGATCATCATAATGTGTGACTGAGCTTGCGTTAGGACACTTTCTTGTGTGTTTGTGTTTTTTAAAATGCTGCTATGGCAATGTCCGTTGTAATTTCCTGTGTGCATGCCCAGTATAATCGTGTAGTAGAGGCACTCTATTTGTGAATGGATACCTTGAATTACTGAAATGTCATTAAATCAGTGTTGCTATTTGTCACTTGTATATTTTCACTTTTATTATTTTTTACAAACACATTTATTGAATTATCACTTGTCATATAGGCAAATTTACATTCATAAAAAAGTCATCAAACTATATTAACATGACAAACATTATACTTCACATATATTGCTCTCTCTGTCTCTATATATATATATACATACATATATATATATATATATATATATATATATATATATATATATATATATATATATATATATCATATAACCTAAGCATTATTACATAAATTATTCAATTCAACTATATTAACATGACAAACATTATACTTCACATATATTGCTCTCTCTCTCTCTCTCTCTCTATATATATATATATATATCATATAACCTAAGCATTATTACATAAATTATTCAATTCCTGCCTTTTTACACAAGAAACATCTTCATTACCCCAGCACTTACTACACAGGCAATCATACATTTATATAAATGAAAACAAACCAAACTGTCACAATCCTAGTTGCAAGCATTTTACATCACACACCATAATGACACACTCCCAGTTGCAAACATTATACATCACTTATAATCTACCCAATCTTTCTCACTCAAACATTACATAGCTCATTTAAGTCCTGTCACCTTTAAAACCTCATTCCTCTCTTGTATCTATTGTTCCCACAGTTGCCATTTTTCCCTATGTAGTTTGCTTCTTTCCTTTTCTAAAGATCTCAGTTCCAGATTTTTTACCACTGTAACTATATTCACTACTTCCAATACTGTTTAGCATATACATGAATAAACAACACATGCTTGTATAATACATGTTTTGAGGTAATATGCTTCCCTTTGATACTGCCAAACAACAACTGGCAAAAACATGTCTCTTTCTGATGTGCATGACAAAACAACTGTAGGGTAATTTCTTTTTGCTTATACGTGTTGAAGTGCAGAATACAGCAGTACTGTTGGTTATCACATTTACATTCCTTGTCTATATACATGTCATATGGACAATGCTGTTGTGTAGTGATTTGCATTGTCGCCTCACAGCAAGAGGTTTTCTGGTTTGATTCTTGACTGCGGTGCCTTCTGTGCAAAGTCTGCATGTCCTCCTTGTGTTCATATGGGTTTTCTCCAGGCACTCCAGTTTCCTCCCACGTTAAAGACATGCATCTGGAGTGTTTCTCCCTGGACTTCTGCTGAAAACTGGCGTGTTCCAAGACATACTTTCCTGGTAAACAAATGTTAAATAAATATGCAATAACTGCAGTCTATACAAATGGCCCCTTATGTAACCATTGCTTTTGCTGTTATCTCATCTCATTATACCAACATTAATATCACATGTAATCCTCGTTGTTACAATGTTGTTTTGTGTCCCCCTCACATCCTTTGTTACTATGTCCATTTTTCTGTTATGTGCATGGGTTAAGAATTGTGAACAAGATTAATAATTATTACATCAGTATAGAAGTATTCCAGTTTAAAATGTTTCTTTGTGACATAAGCACATTTGTCTACATTATTTGAGTACATTTTCTCGGTTTACCCTCCCCTCTTACTTCTGCACAAATACCATTGTGTTCTGTGTACATGTTTCCCATTTATTGTCCCTTGCATATTAATGCCTTTAACAAAAGTGCTTTTATTTCAAATACGATGTTTGTGCATGATCATGTAATAGATTTGTATGCTTTTGCTTCCCTGCACTTTCTCATGGCCACCGACAGTTTTGCTGACTATGAAAAGGTGCTTATGAACATGTAAGTGCAATGAGCAGAATGCATATTCAATGAGCGCTGCTGCTGCTCATCATATTAATGTGCTTAAATTGTGTAGACTTTGCACAAAGCCTACACGATTATTAATGGCTTCCAGGAATAGTTCATTAAAATCAGTTAAGTACTTTCATGCTTACCAAGGATTTCATCACACAGGACCAGTAATATTTGAAAATGAAAGTGACATATCATAGAACATGATAAGATGCAAACAAGAAATCTAAAACTGTTAAAATCTGTATACTATAGAGTATATGACCAAGGCAGCCTCTGCACACACATAACCAACTTATTATAAAATTAAAAATACAAGATTTCAAATTGAATTATATAAACACTAATAAATAACAATAATTAAGTATTCGATAATGACTAACAAATAATTAATGCAGAGTGAAAAAATAATGCTTACAGTGGTCTGCTCTAAGTGCAGTACATAAAAAAAAAACTTAAGTAATAACTCTAGGTGAAATATCCCACAAACTTGTTAAATAGAAATAAGAAAATTAACCTTATTTTTATAATTTATCAGACCTAAGTTTTAACTCACTGCTAATTTAAATGTGTTCACTTAAGATATATAACGATAGTGAGTATATTGTTAAATTAGTTCTGATAAAGTTCCAGGTAGGTGTACAAGAGTGGCAATCTCTGTGTGTGTGAATATTTCCCTGGCAATTGTGTGATCATGGAGTTAGTATATAATTAGCATGAGTAATTAGCGGGTTTGCCCCCCCCCCAGGAAAAACTTGCCGTTGGTTTAGTCTGCTCCAGGGTAATCTCCAGATCATATACAGAATGTGTCGATATTTGTTCATTCAATATTTTGACATCTATCTCCTGGATGTCAGCTGTGTGTTCATTCAATTGGGTTTATAACAACTACACACACACACACACACACACACACACACACACACACACACACACACACACACACACACACACACATACATATATATATATATATAATAAATAGATATATACATCAAATATGAATGTGTATTTTATAAAAAAATTCAACTAGTACCAATGCTCAAACTAATTATTATAATAAAACAAACAAAATGAGCTGGTGGCACAGGCAGAAAGTAAAAATGATTTTACAAACCCAAAACAAGACACTTAGCTTTGAAACCATACAGGTTCTTTCATCAGATTCATAGTTCCTTAAAGTCTGCACACCTTTAAAAAATAAAATTAAATCTGGTGGCACAGGCAGAAAGTAAAAATGATTTTACAAACCCAAAACAAGACACTTAGCTTTGAAACCATGCAGGTTCTTTCATCAGATTCATAGTTCCTTAAAGTCTGCACACCTTTAAAAAATAAAATTAAATAAAAGATATCTCATGACCATCTCTGAGGACAATTACAAAACTTTCTTCTATTTCTCCTACTTAAAATGAAAACATGTAGAATGGCAATGGAGACAACAGTTTTTGGACCAAATTAATAGGCTGACATAAAAATACAGGAAAGTCATAGAATAAGGAGAAATAACCAGGGAGTAAAGCATAAGGAAAGTAATAAGGAACAACCAGGATCGAGGTGGAGAAGGTGGGATGAAATGTTTTATATGTCAAGTGCCCATTTTATAAATATCAATAGATAGCTATATGAAGAGAGGGGATGCCTCTCAACTGTCACACAAAGAGTGAAGGATTAGGGTGAAAATAATCATGATAAAGGTCATTAATTAGACACAGATTTTAAATGATGGTTATATCAACTTAGTATATCCAAACAATTTCCAGTTTTAGCAAGGATTAAGGAGACATTATATAACAAATTAAGAGTGTCCCTGAAATACTGAATAACTGAGAGGTATGATGACAAGATAAGTGGGGGATGAAAGAGGATTATGGAAGATAGTAGAGGCTAGCAGACGAGAACAGAAGACACACAAGATTGACAGGGGAAGTGCTAACACTATCAGGGAGGAATAACACAATGGACGATGATAAATTAGACAAGCAGAGGGTAAACAAAGGTGTTTGGGAGGATTGGACAACAAACAAGGGCAGGAGTAGACAAAAAAATGGAAAATAACACTATGTTTGGGGATACCAAGTGCAGCTGACATATGTGCTGGATGTGACCCACTGGGAGCTTAAACATGGTCCTGAGCTCCATCAGCGTTGTGCTCTAGCTCAGATGGAGGAGCCAGTGTTGTACAGGGATACAACTCAAAGACCTGGAAGAGTCTGTCTCAATACCCAATATGGGCAACTAGCCATTGATGCTATTAACCTCCCCACAATGTAAATGAGCTGGAAGAGGTTGTCTAAATACCCAGTATAGGCAACTAGCCATTGGTGCTATTAACCTCCCCGCAATGTCAGTCAAGTGTCAGTGGGTCATAAAGGTGTCACCACCACTGCCACTATTGCTGGTGTGGACAACAGCCCCAATGTCTGGTGCAGAGCTAGGTGGAGTGTTCCATGCAACCAATGTTTGATGTGGGAAGGTTACCTTGGCAGGTGGTTTGGATTGTGATACAACATGTGGGGGGCTGACAGCCTCTACTTTTGTAAGGTGTGCTTGTCTAGATGCTACTGCATATAATTATAAAATACAGAAAAAAATAACATTAATGTATGTAATACATAGAATAGCAATTAAAAGGGTGGCAAATTAAGAGGTGCAAATACAATGAAAAAAAGTGTAGCTCATATGCATTTTTTTTTCTCTGAAAACATTATTGATATTTTTCTTTGCTGCAGCCTAGGACACATGGGGGAGTTTGAACACTTTGTAGAACAGCAAGCTATATGTGTAACTGAGGCAGCATTGTCAGCTCTGTCATTACAACAGAGCCAGGTTAAGGGTACCCTTTACAGTCCAGTCGAGGCATGTGCTTAAGGTACATCTGCTACGTAACAGTGTCAATCACAGAGTAGAAGGCAACATATAGTTAGGCTATTCAAATATGGGCAGTATGTCCCTACCTACAGGCCTTTGACTTGCAAACATGGGTACCAGTTAATTCAGTCACAGCAACCTGTGTGGGTTAAACTTGCATGGCTCAGTCGTTACTTGCTGTGTTCACAACAATGCAATTAAAGTGCAACACATTGGATTTGAGCCCAGGACTCTGTGTGGCAAAATGTACTACATGGAAAGCATTTAACAAACTGATCAACTGAGTCAGTACTGCTGTAGTTGTATTTGCAAGATATATGTGAATACATACAGTCTGTGACAAACGTTGTCTGCATCCATCATTATGTGCATGGCTGTCAAAGGCAGTTGTTCTGCAGCAGGGTCCCAGTTGTACAAATGTACTTAGCAGGTGTGTTTAAAGATGTTGTTGATAGAAGGGTACATTTATCTGCTATCCCAGACCTCACATACCTCCATTATTATTTATTTGGCTGTGTACTGGTGTACCTTTTGCATCAGAGGCCCAGGCACACTCCCATTTTTTTTCCAGTGGATGTACTTGCAGTCTGTCAGTGACAATCAGTATATTTTACTGGAAACACCTATTTTAACTAAGAGCTGAGTGGCCTAGTGGGCTAATGCACTATGCTGTAGTTGGCAGGGGTGATTATTTTGCTGATGTGCCTAACACTGTGAGAAACACATAAGATCATTAAGGCACATTAAAGCACATTTAAGCAGGTTTGCGCTGGTTTGTATGGCATGCTGCTTAGCTCAGAGCAAACCTGTGCTAAAAATTTAAAAAGAAAAGGGGGGTGATAGGACAGTGGTGAAATGGTGGCAAGCAGGGGGGAAACATACTAAAAGGCAGGTGGAGATGTGCAGGAAGGGAGTAGGAAAGGACCATGTCTTTCATTTCCTGTACAGCAACAGCTGTGCATTTTGTTCAGATTTTGTACATGAATTTGGACTTTTAAACCACAGAGGGAGGGGTGAGGACAACATAAATCTATTGTCAAGCCAATTGGACCTATTTAGTTGTGTCCAGTGGACACATGGGCGAAATGGAGAGCTATATATGGGGCAATATTTTATATGTTGGACAGGTGCCCATTTTTAAGCAGAGAGTGGAATGTTGGGGAAAGGGATGTATGTACATGTGGGGAGGTAAGTTGGGTAGGAGAGGTTGCATTTGCAGAAAGACAACACACCATACAGGGGCAGTATGTGACACATGGGGGGTAAACACCTTGGATGAGGAGAGTGCTGTGGAATCAGAGATGCATATGCATCCAGATGGCAGCGGTGCGACTGACATCCCACTCATGGGCAGTCCACAGTGCTCCTTCACTGCCCCAAATGTGGCTGTGCTGAAGGCTGAGCACCAGAGCCACCAGACCCCACCAGGTTGTCGAGTCTGCCCTCAATCCAGTCCAGGCATTGTTCATAGCCCCTATGCACAATCCTACACACCATGGCTGGTAGTTGATCTTGGGTGACTACCGCCCCTCTGCCACCGCTCCGGGGGGGGGATGTGTCCCATCCCCTGAAGTGGTGCCACCCAAGGGTGATGCTGGGCCAGCAGAGAGGGTACTACTGGCCTAGGTCTCAGATGTGCTGGTACCCAGTGCCTCAGCTGGCTGAGGTAGGGTAGGCAGATCAGCAGAAATTGGCCTACCCTTTCGTGCTGTGGTGATAGAGGTATAGCAATGTGTATAGGTTAGTTATGAACAAGACATTTTGTTAGTTATAATAGCATGCCAACACATTGGAAATAACCCATTAACATATCAATGCATATTATATGGAACACAACAATAAATAACATAAAAGTTAGTATAGTAACAGCATGCTAGTAACATGGCATATGTGTTACTAGCATGCTAGTAACACTTATGGCATAAGGCCAACAACATAGGTAATTCAACAAGATATGTTAATATGCAAGCATTGTAATACATAACAATAATAAAACTCATTCCCCAAAAATAAAGCTTAGAGAACAACATATGCTCATAGTAAACCATAACTAATTTTTCTTCTTCTGGCTTTTCCCAGTTAGGGGTCACCACGGCGGACTACATGTCCACTCATGATTGGCAGTGGAGTTTTACAGTGTCGAGTTGCCAACCCAGTGCCCAACTTTCCACAGAAGGCACACACACGCATGCACTCACACCTAGGGCCAATTTAGAGTGTCCAATCCACCTACAGCATGTCTTTAGGAGGAAACCGGAGTACCCGGAGGAAACCCACGCGACCACAGGGAGGACATGCAGACTACGCACAGAAGGCACCCCAACCGAGGGTCGAACCAGAGAACCTCTTGCTGTGAGGTGATAACACTAACCACTGCACCACCGTGGTTGCCCAGTAAATTATAACCAATGAATAACAATAATAAATTTATATGAAGATAAGGGGTCGGGGAGAAAGAAATACAGTCCATTAATACATGTATAGGCTATATAGTTTACAGCAGTACTGATATGTACTCTACAGGTCTGTCCTTCCTTTATGTATAACAGTACCCTATAGCTGCCATATCACGTATCTGCATGGGACAGTATGGATCAAGCAGTAACACCTGCAGGTACACAACTGCAAAAAATACTTACATATCAGGTGAACCTATATAACTACCAGGGTGCACTGTGGACTGATGTAGTGTTACTGTGCTATTGATATAATCATGTCAATGATACATCTGTGACAGAGGGATTATGCAACAGTAATTACATTTTGTGACAGTGTGACACTTGAGAGACATGCATATGTACAATACAGAGAGTAAACAACTACCATGCCTTCCTTGGCAGGCATAGGGATATAATTTTACAAACATTTGCAGACACTCCAGGCATGCAGCCATACCAAGATTGCACATTTTATTTTATTATTATTGCACTTTTTGCCTTTATTTTATGAAGCCTTATGACATTCTTGGTCAATGCTGTTAACAGTCTGTTACATCTGAACACATAAATTATTTATTCTTAATAAGGGCTACTTCACCCATTTACCCATATTTCCTGTGGAGCAAACATATGTCATCAATATATAACTGATTCAGTAATATTTATTACTATATGTCACTGGATTCGAACCCTGGTCTGTGTGTGGCAAAATGTACTTTAACTATTTAACAAACTAAGCTACTGAGCCACTGCTGATTACTATACATTACTACATAGAATGCAGGTGCACACAATATAGTGTTAGTGGGTGGAAATATCTGTGAAGTCAACAAACCATATCAGATTATTGGGTTGGCTACTTCACCCATATAAAGTTGCAGATACCATATTTGCGGTCTACAGCTATTACACTGTCATACTTGCTTGCAGCACCATACCTTGGAGCCTGAATGCATAAAACTGAAATGCAATGGTTAACACAAGACAATCCTGATATACACACTATACCTTGGGTGTTAATGCTATTGCTTCAGATGTTATTGCAGAACAGGTGTCATAATGTATTTCTTGTAATACAGCTCTGAATCTACAGTTATTGCATAAAGTTCATAGGCTCATAGGTTAGTACTAGGCTAACTGCCCTTGCGAGCCATTTTAAGCCTAGCCAATTATCCCTTGTGAGACTCAAACTCTGCAGCTTGTGTTTGTAAGACAATCACCTTAAACATTAGGCCACCCTCCCAATAGCTATACATTGAGGGTGGTAGTTGTATTTGTATGTGTATTTATTTCAGAGCAGTTGTCATAATCAATTTCATGCAAAACAGCCCTAATTACACATATATCGCACAACACAGCATTATTAGGGGTACCTTCATGCAGTTACTGGTATGGTTTCGAGTCTATATTGCACAACAGTGGATGTAATACAAGTGTTGCAATACAGCTGTAATGCCACAATTGATGCAGTAGATACTTTATTTCATTTACATTATCAGGGTTAATGCTTTAGTCTTCCCTGTTTATTGCACTATAGTTGGCAGCAGTCACTTATTGAAGTACAGGTCTACATCTGCATTAATTGCAATACACAAATCTTTACTGTATATACCTATTGATAGTTAATGCTTTACTCTTTCTTGGTTATTTGACTACAGAATGCAAATTAATATGTACTCAAAATACTCACAGCACAATCTGGCCAAGCACCCAGCATGTGCCTCTACCTGTCTATCAAACATTCAGATTAGGTATTGGTAAAACAATGGAAACATTACTTACAAACTTTTGGAGTATTCCCAGCCCAAGCTTTCCCTACCCAGGTGTCCAGAAGATCACCCTTTCAATGCTTCAAGTCATCATAGTGGTGATGGACCTGCTCAACTGTATGGGGGATACCTGTAGCACTGATGAGATTTCATTCCAGCCTTTCCCAGGCCTCTGCCTTGCACTCTGACCCCTGGAACTGCCCCTGCAGGAGCCGGACTTCATGGTCTTTCATCAGGAGTCCAACTATGACCCAGGACTCCAGAATGCCTCTCTGCTGCAGCCAGAAGCACACATCCTCTCCAATGCCTGCCACAGTTTCTGCACAGTTCAAACTCCAACTGGTTATGCTGTATTCTCACATCTTGAACTTAATATAGCCTGTTTTCCCACCCTTACACACCATTGGGCAATTTTTAAAAATGCAGCGCTTTGCTTGGCACCATGCAAAGCAGCTCAGTTGAGCCGAGCAGTGCTTAAACTGGCAGTGCCTAGCAGTGCGCAAACCAGCTAAGCACAGCCAAGCAATGCCAATCACTGCCAAGAAGTGCATAAACAGAGATTGTTTAAGCAGTGCTTAGCAGGTATGAACAGGTCCTAGCAGAGCGTAGAGGAGCACAGCAGATCAGGATAGAAAAATAATCATAATAATTAGCCTTTGGTAAATAAATGCTTAATTTCCCTTTCACATATCCAAGCTCTGCACTGACTGCACACAAGGCTGTAACTCTAACCCCTTGGCTACATGGATATGTAGAATGCTGCTATACTTTTAAATATACCTCTGAGCTAGCTTTAAGCACTGCTAAGCACCACACATTGCCACACAATCCCACTAAGCTATTCTTAAACTTGTCCTTTGGATCAGAAATTAAACACATCCAGTTTCTAGTTTTAGATGTCTGGCATGTCTCCCTTGCTGAGCACTGTGCCAAGTGGCACAAACTTGAAAAAACTTAAATACATTGATATGATGCATTTAGACAGTGCATGGGGGTGTGTTACTCATCTGCAGATACAGTTAGTCACACACTCCCGACACTGATTCAATAACCATGTTCCATGGCTCTGCCTCAGCAATGCACCATCATTAATATGCTTGGCATGCTACCAAGGCGGAACCGCATACATGGACATGGTAACGTGTGCAGGCTCTACACTATGTTACATGGATTTTATTAAATCTAGGGATTAAAGTTACAAATTCTATTAATTATAATTTTATGTCTTTCTTATACAGGAAATATTTCTTTACCATTCAGAAATGTATTTATCAGTTTAGTTTGAATGAAATATATTAACTCTTTCACTATAAATATATTTCATGTCATGTAAAATGCTGTAGTTTAAAACATAAATGCATACTTGCATATGATTTGAAGCTTAAAGTCCTTACAGGATAAATCAATTGTTTAAGAAAATAAAGGTCCTGCAAATAGAAAATAAATGGCACCTATTTTAAGTTTTTTAACTTTAGAAGCAGTTTTCCATAAATTCAGCTCACTCTGCCTCTTCAGGGATGCATCATTCCAGTCTATTTCTTTAATAGTGATGCTAATGATTTTATTTTTACTAACAAATGTAGATGCCTTTTCCAGTGAGTCAGTTACTTTAATTCCTTCAGAAAGAAGTATTTTAATCGTTGCAGGAAACACTAAATTAGCTTTATATTATTCTTTTTAAGATCTTTAATCAGTGGCAATCTGGATTTCCTTTTACTCATTACTTTACTAGAATAGTCATTGTCAAATCTGATTACCTGGTGACCTATATTAGTAGATGAGCTGGACCATGCAGTTTTTTTTGTTTTTTGTTTTTCGTTTTTTTTTTTTTTTTTATTATTATTTGAGCTTCTTCCATGCTGAATACAAGCTTAACTTTTAGTGGATGGGATGGTGAGTTTTCTTTCTCTGAAGTCGTTCTCAAGGATCTATGTGCACTTAAAATCCCAAACGGTAATGTTTCAGATAAATTTAATATTTTATGTAGCCAGGTTGTTAAGAAGTTTATTATATCATCTCCCTCATATTTCAGGTACACCATGTATTCTGATATTGTTTCATCTCAGTCTATTTTCTAAATCATCAGCTTTATCTGTAAGCTGTTTATTTTGTTTTTAAAGGAATTCAATTTGAGCCTCACCTTCAGTTATTCTCCCCTTCATGGTCATTTAGAGCTTCTTCCATACTGCTGATTTGTGCACTTTGTTGTTTCATAAGAATTTCTAAATGGTCCATATTTCTGCATTCTTCTTGAAAACTTTCTATTTTAGTGTCAGCTTGTCCATTTTAGTAATACATCCTACATGCTACATATTTGTTACTGGATATCTTTTTTAACAGAAGAATCCTAAATACCATTTTTGAGTGTTATATGTTGTAGTCTCTTCTCTCTCTTAACCAAACAGATGAAATTTACAGATTTTATGGAATTTCAAGTCATAAATCTTTTTCTCTTACAATTAGTGAGTATAAATAACTATCAAGTATCTCTGAATTCTTATTTTTGTATTAAATTTTTTGTCAGAGAAATGTTTTCGGTCAGTGCTATCAGCAGTTGTTGCTCTCCAGTTAGCCATTTTAGCAATGGCCCCTATTGAGATATTTTATTATTATCAAACAGGCAAACATTGTAAAAGGAGGTCTGGCATGGCTGTGGTATGATCAAAAATATATAAAGCCTAAGGTTTTGATAAATAGTTAATATGGGAGTATGGCACACGGATATGTTGCACCATCTTTCAGAGTTTTATTTCAACTCTACATTCTACAGTGGTTCTGGAAGTGAAAGTCTCCATTTCCAGCTGTTGTTCACTATCTGGATGATTTCCTCATTGTCAGTGAGGGGATGTTTAGGTCTAATATTGTTCTAAGGTCATTTCAGGCACTTTGTGAGTAGGCAAATGTTCTGTTAGCATAAGATAATATAGAAGACCCTACAAAGTTGCTCACATTTTCAGGGCATGATATAAGTATCTGCTCCTCTTCACCTTATGTTTAAACTTTCTTATCATCTAAAAAGGTTTCAACAGGTAAGGTTATGAAAATTGCAGGGTTACTGAATTCTACATGCATCACTATTATACAAGGCAGGGTTTTTATCAGATTAGTGGTTAATCTGTTGTGAGGTTTTCAAAGAGACGACATTTCAAAAACCTTCATAAAGTCATGATCAATGATGGTGTAAGAGCTGACATTTTGGACGAGTTTTTTATTAGACTTGAATTGCTGTTCTTTTTGGGAAGAAGACTGAGAGATTACTGAAATGTTTCAGCTGTTTACAGATGCAGTGGGGAGGGGGGGACTTGATCAGAAGGCTTAGTTTAATGGGCAGTAGTACCAGTGGTACTTGGCTTCTTGACCTCTATATTGGTCAAAAGATAGCAAGAAACTCATCACATTTTTAGAGATTATATCATAACTGTATAGCAGGTTTTGTATGTCAGGGTTAGTTGTAAAACAAGAAGGTAGTTTTCAGATCAGATCAGATCAGACAAGGAGACAGTTTTTCAAGTTTTATTTAAATCATTTTCCAAGTCAACTTGGATGTATTCTCTAGTGAGGTTTTTAATTTTATTGAGCTTGTATATCAACATATCATTTTCTGCATATCATATACCTGTCAACTGCAGATTTTAGCAGATAGTCTGTTTCTGCTGCATGTGTCAAGGTTCAGACAGCTAGCTACCAAAGCAGCTCTCATCCCCCCCAATATTACAGAGGATATGTAATTAATTGGAGAAAGATAGCAAATAACATGTTGTTTAATTTTTGGCATCCCTGGACACAGAGCAGCTATAAAATATACCGTTCGATTTCGTGAATCTCTTCTGGTGGAAGTGGAGTGGTGATCTCATCAATTAACTTTATATTATTTAACATATTCTTGTTCTGAAGGCTTGTTACATTCAAAATTTAGAATAAATTTAACTGCCATAAGCTTATTTTCAAAGGTTGTTAATTTGCTTGACTTAACAGCCGACTGAGATTTGGTCAGGATTTTGAAGGGGAGGCACAGACTAAAAGGGCTAGATGGTCCATCTTTTTATTAAAATCCATTTTAACTGTATATGCTACTGCATATAACTGACAGATTTATGTCTGAGACATTTTACTTACCTGAATTTATGGGGATAACTTCAGAATTACTGAGTTATTGGGGTCTATTAAATTGAAGCATGTATTATTCATTAGTGATTCAGTCTTAATATGGATCCACATGTCTAAGACTGATCAGTTGGATATTGGTCACCACGTTATTTTAGATAAAAAATATGAGCTCAAACTTTGCCTGTTAGGTTGGGGAACTACATTATAGTCTACAATTAGCCCTAGTAACTTAGAAACTCTAGTTTTTGCTTTTGCTAATAATGTTCGGGTAACTCCAAAGCACCTTGATTTATCTTTGTTTAGTGCTTTGGCTCACCAAGGTTTATCTTCTCTTTGTTACTCTTCTCACCCATTCAGAATAGGGCAGGCTTCTGATTTAGCCAATTAGGGTCAGTCTGATGATGTTCATAAAAAAGTCTGGGAGATGGTCTTCCATCTGTCATTTAAAATATATTTATGAATTGACATGTGTAGTGTTTGTTTATGTCTACATTTTCTTTCTTTTAGAAAAAAAAAGTTGAGTTATTATTTTGGACATTCCTTTATTTGTAAAGCCTCAGAAAGTGTGAATGTGCACATGAGAGTGGAAAAGTTGGGTTGGATAATCTTGGTCAAAAAGTAGTTTGAAAAGGAACTTCTGATTTGTGCTGGGAACATTTGATGCCAACGTTGATTAAAGTTTTGAATGAGGTAGGTCAATGTGAAGTACTCATACATTATCTTGAGAGCAATTATTTGGATTTCATTCCAAAAAGAAAATTACTTTTTCCATGATGAGACACTTCACTTCAGTTCAACATTTGTTACCAGCTTTAATTTCAGCCTAATCAGTCACTATGCCCTGATAAATTTGGCATGGTGTTTGTAGCCCTTCAGCTATATAAAAATCAAGATTTTTTAATCCATAGAGTGGCTCACAGTTCTCTGTTTTGGTGTATCTTAATTATTAAACACTGGAGCCTTTATGATAAGGATCACATCTGGCTTTCTAAGAATGGAATTCACCTTTCTGCTTTGATTTTGACCTTTTTAATGTTAATTTGTCTTGCTTTCTAAGAATGGGATTCACCTTTCTGCTTTGGTTTAGACCTGTTTAATGTTAATTTGTCTGTTTTCTTTAAGTATTGTCATTTTAATTTGGAGCTGAAAGACAAATATAAGATTAAAAGAGAGAGAGAGAGAGAGAGAGAGAGAGAGAGAGAGCCAAACAACCAACCAACCAACCAGCCAATCAACCAAACAAACAAACAAGCAAACAAAAAAATCAAACAAGCAACAACCTGGAAAACAGCCATTGGTAATGTTATTACACAAAGGTAGTTCAATCATGAATTTTGGTAATTATTTATCCAATAGTCTCAAAAGCCCTATATATAAATTTATTGAGTACATTATCTCAGACTTCATTGATCTGGACATTGTAAATATCTTAACCCTGAACCACCATCAATGTGTCTTTGTCAAAGGAAGGTCTTGCCTCTTTAATATCAATAATTTCTTTGAAAAAGTAAGTGAAACAGTGTTTAGGGGCTATGCAGTGTATAAAGTCTATCTAGTCCTGGTCAAAGCCTATGGCACTATTGCCCATGCATGCATTACGAATAGACTTGCAAATCTGAATATAAATCGTATTACTGTGTGGTGGATAGCTAACTGGTTGTCTGACAGTACCCATATAGATAGAGTCTCCGGTGCTGCTTCTGAAAGCAAAAGTTACTAGTGGTGTACCATAATGCTCAGTTCTTGGTCCACTCCTATTTGACTTATATTTCTTAGTCCTTCAGCCTTCCTGTCCATGAATAACTAAGTTTGCAGATGACTGTAAACTGGGTGTTGCTATTCGACCTTTAACCGACTCACACTTTCTTCACCATTGGTTAAACCATGTTAACAATTAGTGGAAGGAAAATTGTCTAAAATTAAATGTAAGAAATGTAGCATAGTTCATTTTGGTAAACAAAACAGTTTCACTTTCCATATAGGATATGTACCCCTCCAATCAAACACTCTTTTAAGAGATCTGAGTACTGTTGTTGATAATTCCTTATCATATGACCATCATCTCTCCACAGTAGTTCAGAAAGAATTTTATCTGGCCCATCTAATTTCCAAAGTCATCTCCACTAGATCCAAAGAAGTCTTAATTCCCCTTTATTCATATATTATCAAACCCTTTATTGAATATCATGCACCTTTTTGTCATTCATTTGTCTAAACATATCAAACAACTTGAGAGACCTCAAAGATTTGTAACTTAAAAGATAAGTGGCCTCAAAAACCAGGATAGACTGGTAGACCTCTCTCTGTAATTAAACTCCTCTGTGGAGATTTGTGCCTAGCCTTTTGAGCCATGAAAAATCCAATCCTATTTGACCTCATCTACCTTCACTGAACAAATGGTACCTCAAATAATTGGTTCAAGAAACTAAACCTTCATCAGCTAATAAATAAGACATATTGGTATGACAGATTCATATTGCAATAAAGCTCCCACCTCTGGAACAAACTTTACTATGTGTCAAGCATTGCAGCACCTTTGCCACCATCAAGGTAAACCTAGATAACTGTATGGGCAGCCTTGTATTCTTCCCCATCTATCTTGTCTTTCCCTCCCTGAGGCTAGAAGTTTTTGAATAGAATTTTTTTGGCTAGATTTGAAATGATCTCCCAACTGATTATGTGAGAATTATGTGGCACAGCAATTTAAAAAGGTGGAGCATCATTCTTTGCATCCTGGTGAGCAGCAGCTGTGTGGCCTGCCCCCTCCCTCCTTTGTTTTTTCCTTTTTACTTCTTGGGCCAGTGCAAAAACAAAATATGTATGACAGTTGGCAACAGTGCTGCATTTTGCACAGTGACCAGTTTTGCTGTGGTGATGGGGGGGGGGGGGTCCATTAGGTCACTTGGCTGCAAGCACAGTCCCAAAAAGGAGGGCTTTATATTATCTCACTCAGTCAAGATGTGCTTCTGGTAAGATGTGAAAGTATGACGCACAAAATAACATGGTTAATGATTGACATAATTCTGAATATTTGCGGAATACTCTGTGGCATCTGAATAAGTAAAGTACAGAGTGATTTATGGTAAATGATTCATTAATTAAACTAGAGAGGAGTTGTGGTATTGTATGAGAAAGTCGCAAGTGTCAGAGAAGTATGCAAGAGTGGTACAGGATATGTACGAGGGTAGTGTAACAGCGGTGAGGTCTGCGGTGGGAATGACGGATGCGTTTAAGGTGGAGGTGGGATTACATCAAGGATCAGCTCTGAGCCCTTTCTTATTTGCAATGGTGATGGACAGGTTGACAGACGAGATCAGACAGGAGTCCCCGTGGACTATGATGTTTGCAGATGACATTGTGATCTGTAGTGAGAGTAGGGAACTGGTGGAGGAGAACCTGGTGAGATGGAGATATGCTCTAGAGAGAAGAGGAATGAAGGTCAGCAGGACTAAGACAGAATATATGTGTGTGAATGAGAGGGAGGATAGAGGAATGGTGAGGATGCAGGAAGTAGAGGTGGCAAAGGTGGATGAGTTTAAGTACTTGAGATCAACAGTTCAGAGTAATGGTGAGTGTGGAAGAGAGGTGAAGAAGAGAGTACAGGCAGGATGGAGTGGGTGGAGAAGAGTGTCAGGAGTGATTTGTGACAGACGAGTATCAGTAAGAGTGAAAGGGAAGGTCTACAAGAAGGTAGTGAGACCAGCTATGTTATATGGGTTGAAGACAGTGGCATTGACAAAAAGGCAGGAGTCAGAGCTTGACGTGGCAGAGTTGAAGATGTTAAGATTTGCACTGGGTGTGACGAGGATGGACAGGTTTAGGAATAAGTATATTAGAGGATCAGCCCAGGTAGGAAGGTTTGGAGACAAAGTCAGTGAGGCAAGATTATGTTGGTTTGGACATGTGCTGAGGAGGAATGCAGAGTATATTGGGAAAAAGATGCTAAGGATGAAGCTGCCAGGTAACAGGAAAAGAGGGAGGCCTAAGATAAGGTTTATGGATGTGGTGAGAGAGGACATGCAGGTGACAGAGCAAGATGCAGAGGACAGGAAGAAATGGAAACAGTTGATCTGCTGTGGTGACCCCTAACGGGAGCAGCTGAAAGAAGATGAAGAAGAAGAAGATTCATTAATTAAACTAGCCATTCATTACTACTAGAGGACTTTGTTTTTGTTTGGGAGTGGGGTCTGGGACAAATGAAAGCTACTAATCAGCGAGTTAAACATTAAAGAGTTAATTGTGAGGAAATATGAACTATGCCCATTTCACAGTAGATGAAGAATAGGGTAAAATTTTATTAATTTCATTTTTTTTCATATACTAATGATGCTTTCTTGGGCCAGCCTCTTGACCTTTTCAACTTCTCTGTAACTCTTCTGAAATCTGAACTTGTAAGCATCAGGGGATGCTCACAAAATGAAGACCTGTGTGGGGATATTTCTTTTCTGGGGTGTTTTCTTGACCATTTAAGATTTATCACTGCTTGGAGACATAATTCTGCACTGTAGTAAACCTTTACTCTGTCAGGTAACTATAAAATTGCTTGAATATCCCATATTAACAGCAAGCCCTTTGAGTCTATTAGGTGTATTAGCTGCATGCAAGACACTATCATTGAGTGCAAGGTATATCTGCAAAAAGCCAGGCATTGCTTTATTTTTTTAATAGGTCAAGCTCACATATATAATAGATATCTTTCTTGATCCACATATGGTTTGATTGAAGTTCCAACAGGAGAGTTTGAGTCTTTCAAATATGTTTTCTGGGTAGGATCAAACTGCAAGCAGTTTACTTATTGTTCTCCAGCTTATGATATTAAGGTTTTCCTTTAAAAAATTCCTGATTTCCCTCTATGCTAGTGCTCAATTTCCTCATATTACTAGTAATTGGGAGATTCAGTATCCACATGGATTACTAGCCATTACTCCTGATTTTGAAAGGTTTTTGGTTTGTTCTGGTTAGTAGCACTGGAGAACATTTTAGAGCAAATGCCTTGGACTTGAGCTTCCAAGTAAGAGTTCTCATTACATGCACTGATTTGGCAACTCTGATTCATTTCAGCATAGCACTGATCACTGTATGAATTCAATGACAGGGAGTCATTTATTATAAGTCAAGTCAGAGTACTCATGGCGTTTACAGCACTACTGTAATATATAATAATAAAAACACACCCAGAATATGTTTTCTGTGAAGTTTGAGAAAGAATTTTTCAGATCAGAGAAATTGTACAGTCTAGAAATCCAATCTATCCATTTCGCTAGACTTGAGATGTGAAAAGATAATGACATTCATTTTTGAGTTATTGTTACTTGCAATATTTACTGAAATAAGAGAAAAATAAGCTAATTTGCATAATTAACAACATAAATAGCATTGACTGTCAGGATATATGTTGTGAAGTGAAATAATCAATGGTTATTCTGTAATAGGGTCCTTTCATTTATCTCTAACAACACATATCCATATATGGGTCTACTTCACATGACTGACAGCTCATTTGATCGACAGTCATTTGACCGAGACCAAAACACCTAAAGTTCAAAACACCTAAAACCCATTTGATCAAAACTCATAACACTGACTGACACTGAAATTAAAAGCATTATGCCCTTTTCCCCACTGTAGCGTGACCCTGGACTTAGTATATATAGTTGGGGGGGGCACAGCCCCCCACATTGGGAGGTGTGGGGGGGGCTTAGCCCCCCACATAGTTTAGATGAATATTGTTTTCTGCAAAATGTTACTCATTTCAGTTTTAAGTTTCCATGTAAATTTTTGAAATGTATAAAGTCTGTGGGGGGCTATGCCCGCCACACCCCCTTGTGGGGGGGCTGTGCCCCCACCCCCCTAACTATATATACTAACTCCAGGATCGTGCTACAGTGAAGAATGTCATGTGTCAGTATTATGAGTTTCAATCAAACGGGTTTTAGGTGTTTTGAACTTTAGGTGTTTTGGTCTCGATCAAATGACTGTCGATCATTGCCAGCTGGTCAATCTGGGAATCTTGAGGCAATGTTACAACTGCCTAATGTACACAGACAACCCTCTCCTCCTCCCAACAAATTCCAACACATGTAAGAGATGCAACCATATAGCCAAACTGGAGGCTAAGCTCTCTCAACTCAGTACTGACGTAACCAGTCAGGAGGAGAAGGAAACCACACTCACTACAATTCCAGTCTCACATAGACCTACCACGACAGCAAACCAAACACATAAACACACAAAAACATACACGGAGGCTCCAAATAAAAATCTGCCTAAGCAGCAGAGACCTCCAGAGCAGACACCCAAGCAACCGCTACCCCAAAACAAAACACGTGTAACACATAGCTCACAAAGCCAGTGTGCCGAACAGTCACAGCCCTTAAGGCTAAATAACACACCTGATACACTTGTAATAGGTGACTCTATCGTCAGGCACACTGATGTCCCGCTCACCAGGCTGAACAAGGAGAAGGTCACGGTGACCTGCCTGTCGGGTGCTAGGATCTGCCACATAACACAAGCACTCAGGTCACTCCAAGGCAAGTACAAATATGACTCAGTCATTGTCCATACTGGTGTGAATGACCTGAGACGTACCTCCCTGGACTAAATGAGAAGAGACATAGAGGAGTTCTCTGAGCATGTAGCCCAGGATGGTATGACCCTGACCTTGAGTAGCATCTTACCCTCACCAAGAATGATGCCACAATATGAAGACAAGATGATCAATTTCAACAATTGGCTTAAGTATTGGTGTCATTCAAAGGGGAGCCAATGCCTGTCAGCCTGGGATGACATGCTCAACAAGCCACGATGCTTCGCTAGGGACGGCTTGCACCTGTCACCCCTGGGCTTTTGGATATTGGCAAAGGCTCTTGGTACCCCCATGGTGCCTTTTTTAGGCAAGGCTCAAAAGACAAACCCACCTCCATAGGTATCACAAGGGATAAGAAACTAAAAGTAATGCTACTCAATGCCAGAAGTCTAAACCTCAAGATGCATGCACTCAAAACTCTCCTTTGCATGGAGAACATCGATATCTGTGCAGTAACAGAAACCTGGTTCAAGGCTCCCGAGAGCACCCCAGCACTACCAGGTTATACCTCATACCATGCTTTTCAGCCCCAAAACTTGGACCGAACCACAAAAGGAGGGGGAGTATCAATATTCGTCAAAGATACCCACACCTCCATGTTGGTGGCACAGGACGAAGCATCAGAGACTATCCTTGTGCAACTAACAGTGGGTAAAACTGCCTTCCAGTTTATAGCCTGCGACAGACCACCCTCCCAAACCCAGGAACCCCACTTGGCCATCCTGAGAACACTGGAAAATATGAAGGTCTCTCCAAACACCATTATATTGGGCGACTTCAACTACCCAAACATAGACTGGGAGCATTACTCTAGCTCCAACACCCTAGCCCAAAGGTTCCTAGAATTTATAAACTCAAATGCTATGAAACAAATTGTTACCACTCCCACAAGAGGGGAAAACATACTGGACCAGATCATCACCAACATGAGGACTCTATGCTCCAGACCAGAAGTGTATCCCTCACTGGCAAGATCAGACCATAAACTAATCTCAATGGATATTCATATCCTGACCCCACCCCTGCCCAGAAAACCACAGTGAAAAACTTCTCTAAAGTAAATTTCACACTCCTCAAAACTGAGGTGGAATCCTTCAAAGCCCCCGGGCCTGTGGAAAATATGGCCCAGACCACAGAATCCTTTATAAACACTTTCTATGAACACCTTCGGGAATGCATGGATCATGCAATCCCAAATAAAACCAAGACCCAATCCTCCAAAGGCAGACGTCCTGTTTGGTGGACCCCAGCCATAAACAAACTATACAATAGAAGGAGGAAGCTACTACATGATAGAGCAAAATCCCAAAAAGGGTAGGCATCTCTGATCTGTAGTAGCAAAAAACTATGGGCACTCATAAAATCGTCTAAGGCCAGCTTCGAGATAAAAATTGCACAGGACACTAAGGATAATCACAAGGCTTTCTTTAGTTAAGTTAAGAACCTGGGTGGGAATTTTCAGATATGCTCAGAATTAGTCCAAAATGACAAAAAATACACCGAACCCACAGACATTGCCAACATCCTAGCTGACAGGTTCAGCGCAAACTTCTCCCACCCTCCCCAGCAAAAAGGCAAATATCTATCCCAGCAGAGTGCTGCCCCCCTGATATCTCAGATGCTCAGGTAAGAGCCGCCCTCTCCAAAGCAAAAAACACAGCATCAATGGGACCAGACAGTGTCCCGGGCTGCGTCCTACATGAACTCCAAGAAGAGCTAAACCCAAACATAAAACTACTGTTCAATCTCAGCCTTACTACAGGATATGTACCCAAAGAGTGGCGTACAGCAACAGTGGTCCCTCTCCACAAAGGTGGTGCCTCAACGGATCCTGGAAACTATCGCCGCATAAGCCTGACTAGCTTGGTCTGCAAAGCTATGGAAAGGATCATCATGGACCTCATAAATAAAGATATTGGGGACCTACAGACACTGGATCCTACACAGTTCGGCTTTGTTAAGGGCAGATACTGCCTCTTAAACCTGTTTGATTTCTTTGAAACAGTCACCAAGGCCATTGACGAGGGGAAGGTGGTCCACACAGCCTACCTGGACCTCGCAAAAGCCTTCGATACAATACCCCACTCGGGCATTATAGATAAGGTCACCAGCTTAAATATAAACCCCTATCTCACTAGATGGGTTGCAAACTGGGTCAAGCACAGAACCCACATGGTTAGAATTGCTGGAGCTATGTCAGACTACAAACCAGTTACAAGTGGCGTCCCACAAGGCTCTGTCGTGGGACCTCTCTTATTCGGTATATATTTCTCGGAGGTACAGGCCAGCACGGAAGGACTGCGGCTGACCAAGTTCGCAGATGACTGCAAACTGGGTGCCATAATCGACTCTCCAGCCGACACAAGCATCCTCCAAAAGGGCCTCATAGAAATAGACAACTGGTGCCAGAACCATGGCCTCAAGCTAAACGCCAAAAAGTATATAGTCATCCCCTTTGACAAAAACAAAGTGCCCACAAATTACCACATAGGTGGTAATCCATTAAGTACAGAAGAAGTAATTAGGGACCTGGGGACCCAAGTTGATAGCAATCTCTCATTTGACAACCACGTGGCCAAAGTTGTTAGAAAAACATTTTATATAGCCCACCTAATCATGAAGGGATTCAAGTCTAGATCAGGGGAGGTCATCGTGCCTCTGTACTTATCCCTCATCAGGCCCATAATTGAGTACAATGCCCCTTTTGGGATGTACCTTACCAGACACCTGCAGCAACTGGAAAGACCCCAAAAGTACCTCACCAAGAGGATCAAAGGGCTCAAACAGATGCCATATGCTGCCCGGTTAAAGAAACTCCAGCTCTACTCAGTGGCATACTGCGTGCTCAGAGGCGATCTTTGCCTGACGTATAAAGCCATGTCCAACCCAGAATTAATGGACATGCTGCACCTCAGAAAATCAAAATCCCATCGAGCTACGCGCTCGAGAGACTTGAACCTCAGCACTGAAATAAATAGGACATGCTGGAGGGACAGATTCATAACCCAGAGGCTCCCTTCACTCTGGAATAAAATTCCAGTCTAGGTTAGGCAGAGTCCCTCTTTGACTCTCTTCAAGAGGAATCTTGATGAGTGGATGGGAGATCATAGGTTTACCCCGGGTATCACTTCTGTGTCACTGTTAGACTGAGGCACAGTATACTAACCTCGAAAAAGGGCATAGCAAAATTAATTTAAAATGGGTGGCAAAAGCCAAACACACTCTGGCTAGGCTTATAAATGCCCTAGGGCAGATAGCCTAGTATGAACCTATGAACCTATGAACCTATGATCAAATAAACTGTCAGTCATGTGAAGTAGGCCCACCCACATGCTTTAGTGAAGTTATAAAGGTTTGGCATTTGTTTCTGTTCACCTTTAAGACCTTCTGTCTCAGTCTGTCTAGTAGTTTTGCTAGGTGTTGTCATTCTGTCACTTCGAGAAATCTGCAGATTAATGTTGTCTGTAATGTTAGCACAACATGCACCTCTATTAACCATTAATAATTGCTTTAACCACAGTTTTCTGGAAAACTTGTGATGTTAATAATATCCCAAATGGCAACCTTAAAGAGTATCTGTCAGAAGATGCTCTGAATGTCATTGGTTGGAACTGCTTCATATTGCACAACTTGCCAGAATCCTTGGTTTTCATCAAGTACAGAGAAGAGCCTTGGATTAGGCACAGATGTTACTTCTACAGTTCTCTGAAAAAGACAGTTATTCCCCTTTGATCCATTTATTTAATTCTTTCGGATGTGTACATCTTTTCACTTGCCTTGTCTTAATCAGTGCCACCCAGCAGTTTATTATTCTCTCCATTCAGTTTGTGTCACCATCACTTCCACATCTTTTGTATTTTCCTTCATATTAACCTCTGGCTCTCTGACTGTGACAGGAATTATTTTTGGATTATGATTATGGTTATTGCTTCAGGAGAAGTACAGATATGATATTCATGTTGTAGAGAGCTGAGGCCTTCAATCAAATCATAGAATTTCTAGGGAAAAATCATCAGTGTTGTATAATGTACATGCATTCTATACCTTATTCTGTGCCAATCATAGAAACCTTTCTATTGCTGCTGACTGGCACATCACTGTTATTATTTTAAAAAGGCATTCATTTTTCAATCATCCATCTGTGTACTAAAAATTATATATCAGGTACATTACTTATGTGCAAGCTATATTATTTCTAAATCATTCATGCTGGATGCTCCTGTGAATATCTTTCTTGAATATGCAAATACCCTGACTATGTTTTCATAATATAACCTGACTAAGACTGAGTGCAAAGATTTGTCATAATGCTGCTATTGCAGCTTTTGCCATAGAACAGTAATATTTCATCTTCAAACAAGGATTCTTTTAAACATAGCAAGGTATTCAGAAGTCTTATGCCATAAAGCTTTAATTAAGTTTGTAGGGACACAGTTTAAAATAAGTCTGTATACACACACACACACACACACACACACACACACATATATATATATATATATATATATATATATATACATGTGTATATATATATATAGAGAGAGAGAGAGAAAGAGTGTGTGGGGAGAAAGAGAAAAGATTATTAGATTTGCACACAAATTAACATTGTGTTAAAACCAAATGATTTAATTTGTATAGTGAATAAGGCAACAGTAGCATGCAGACTTGAATTTTCTGTCGACATTCACCACTTTAAATTTAGATTCATACAGGCTATTGCATTTAGCCCTTTTCATACTTGAAAACCACAGATGTGCTTTTAATCATCTGCTTTTCTATCCAGCATTGATCAGTAAAATGCTGAACTGCACTTGCATTACAATTTTTGAAGCTTTTACAACAGGTAACATTGTTAAAAGCATGCAATGTTTTCGGTGGATGCTTTTATATAATACCAGCAAAGATCTTTGCTTTGCTCTGTTTATTTGTTTCTGAAGCATGTATACTTTGCTGTAACATATTATTTTACATGTTTTACTTCCAACATGGCCACAAACTCCACAAACCCTGAAGATTCAATTAAATGTTTTGTGGCATGCTTTTTCATAACACCAATCAATATGTTTATATTTGTGTTTAGATTTTGCTTCCATATTTTCCTTAGGTGCCATCCTGCCTGCCTTATGGTTGCCAATGTTCTCACATTTATTTTAAAAGTTTAATTATTTTAAACCTCATTTTACTTTTCTTTCACAATATTACTTTTTTATTATTCTAATTCATAGCAAGCTCTTAAGCTGGCTATTAGAAAGTCTGCTTGCTTTATTCATATCAATAACTTTTCTATTGTTAGTATTTGTCACTGATCTGATCATTCCCACTCCACACAGAGTTCTGTTTCTGAATAAAGACTCACTTAAGATAACGAGCTCAGAGTTTTGCATTCTGTGTTTTAGATCAGTCACCTGAGGTATTTACTGCCTCATGCAACCACTGATTTGTATTCATAGGTTCATAGGATGATACTAGGCTATTGACCCAGAGGCCCTTATAAGCCTAGCAAAGAATTTCACCTACCTTCCCTCAGAGTCAGCACAAGTTTCCCCTGTCTAGCAGTGACACAGGTAGGATCCCAGGGAAATATTTTCTGTTTCCCATCCAGTCGTCTAGGTTCCTCTTAAAGAGGGTTAAAGAGGTATCCTGCTTGACATGGAGAGGGAGTCTATTTCACAGATGAGGGAGTCTTTGGGACAGAAATCTAGCCCGCCAACAAGTTCTATTAATATTACAGACCAGGTTAAGGCCTTGCGTGTGGGTTGTGTGAGTGGAGTTTGACTTATGGATATGCAGCAATTACATCAAGGCTGGGTCTGAGATGGCCTTGTATGCCAGACACAGGTCACCTCTGAGCAGTCTGTATGAGACTGAGTAGAGGGACAGGGCTTTAATCCTATCTGTATAGGATAGGTGTTTGACACCCAGGATTTTCCTGGTCAGGAAACTCTGTGGTCTCTCCAGCTGCTGCATGTGTTTGGCAAGGTACATGCTGAAAGGGCAATTGTACTCAATAATGGGTCTGATAAGGGAGCAGTACAGGGATGCTATGACCTCCTTGTTCCTGGATGAAAAACCCTTATTTATGAGGTGGGCCATGTAGAAAGCCTTCCTTACAATGGAGGCAACATGGTGGTCAAAAGTCAGTTTGCTATCAACCTGGGTGCGCAAGTCCCTCACGACTGATTGCATGCTCAGTACATTGTTATTAATGTGATAATTAGTGGGAATGCCCCAAAGGAGATAATTATGCATTTCTTGGCATTCAGTTTGAAGCCATGCTTCTGGCACCAGTCATTAGTTTGTGTAAGGCCCTCTTGGAGGATGTTCACATCACTAGGGCAATTTAACACAGTACCCAGCTTGCAGTCATATACAAACTTGGTCAGCCGCAGACCACTGGTTTTGGCTTACACCTCAGAAAAGTATATCCCAAGCAGTAGAGGCCCCAAGACCGATCCTTGTGGTACAACCCTCATTATGGGTCTACTGCTACAGGTGGCTTCCCATATTTTGACTAAGTGAGTTCTATCAGTGAGCCAGTTAGCTACCAGTCTGGTAACAAATAGGTTGATGGCTATCTGGGAGAGTTTATCTATTATGTCAGAGTGGGAAATAATGTCAAAGGCTTTGGCTAGGTCAGGCAGGTGGTATGCACCATCTTCCCCTCGTCCATGAATTTGGTGACTGTTTAAAAGAAGTTGACCAAGTTTAACAGGCATGATGTCCCTTTGACAAAGCCAAACTGTGTGGGGTCAAGCATTTGCAGTTTGCCAATGTCCTTGTTTATAAAGTCCATGGTAATGTGTTCCATGACCTTGCAGATTAAGCTAGTTAGGCTGATGGGCCAATAATTGCCTGGGTCAGTGGACGGTCCACTTTTGTGTAGAAGGATTTCAGTGGCTGTCCTCTATTCAAATGTGATGAAGCTAGTGGTCAGGCTTTGGTTGAATAGGGTGCCTAATGGAGCTGAGAGCTCATGCCTGACTTCATGTAGGATACAGCCAGGGATGTTATTGGGTCCCCTGGAGACTGTATTTTTTGCCATTGAGAAGGCAGTAAAGACCTGCTCCCTGGTGATGAGGGGAGGAGGCCAGGTGCTGTGGATGTCCTGATTTACTGATGAGGGGACAGGGATTGAATCTGTCTGCCAGCAGGTTGGCTATATCTATGGCATTTGTGAATGTGGTGTTATTGATCACAAGTTTAGACCAGATTTTGGTGTTACTTTTGAGATTGCGGACATATGTGAAGAATGCCTTGTGATTGTCCTTAGTGGATGTGGCCAATCTGGACTCAAAGTTAGCCTTAGAGAATTTTATCAGTGACCTTATTTTGTTCTTCAAACAAGGGAGAGATTGCTTCAGCTTGGCACCTGCTCCTTCTTGGTCCTGGACAGCATTTTTTTTTCCTGTCAGGTATTGCTGAGTCCATACAGCTATGTAGGTGCTCATATAGTTTTTTGGTATAGGCCTGGAAGTTAATGCTAGTTCCAACTGAAGGGATGATGGCTGTGAAGCTGCTTATACCTGGTCTGAGGAAATTGTAGTCAGCTTTGGAATTTTTTTTTTGTTTGATCCTGATTTTTTTTGGGGGGGGGGGGGTCAGTGGAGGTAGTGACTTCAGAAGTGATCACTTTATGATTGCATCTTACCAAGGAGGATGACACTGTAGGGACACTACAGTAGCTACTCATGTTGGTTAGGACCAGGTCCAGGATATTTTCACCTCTCGTAGGGATGTCAACAAGCTGATCCAATGCATTGGCACTGACGAAGTTGAGGAATCTCTACGCATTCATGTTTGGGCTAGAATAGGTCTTCCACTCTATGGTTGGGTAGTTAAAGTCACCCAGGATCAGGGCAGAGGGTTGAATCTTGATGGATTCAAGTAAGTCCAGACAGGTGGAGTGGGCATCCTGAGTCATGGTTGGGGTCTGTAGCTAGCTATGATTTGAGTTGGTGCTTTGTCAACAGTTAACTGCACTTGGAGTGTCTCCTGTGCGTCATACTGACCAGCCTGGAGGTGTGTATGTCTTTGATAAATATTGGAACTCCTGCTCCTTTGGCTTTGTAGCCCTCCATTTGGGGTCTGAAAGTATGGTAGGATGAGTAACCTGGTAAGGCTGAGGTGCTTTCCACAGCTTTGAACTAAGTTTCAGTGACTGCACAAATGTCAGCATCCTCCAGGGCAAGGAATGCTTACAATGAGTGCAGTTTCATGCTAAAACTCCTAGCGTTTAGCAGCATGACCTTTAAATTTCATTTAGAAGAATTTGTCATGTTGGTAATTTTGTGCTCATGACTTTGCCTAAAAAAATGCACTATGGGGGAGGCAAGAGCCTTTGCAAGAAGCCTGATGCCTAGGGGAGACAGATGAAGGCCATCTCTGGAAAAGTATAGTGGTCATCTGTCAGTCATGTCTTCCCAGGCTGTTAGGTACTGTATCCTCTTGGAATGAAACCAGAAACTAGGCCAATTGTTAAAGTCAAACATTTTCTGTTTATATTGAGGCATCATTCTGGGTGATGGTTGGATAAATGCTTATTTGCCCTTCCATGTATTCAAACCCTACGCCTTTGGCTCATAATGTGCTTCACATTTAATTTTTAACACAGAAATCTTTATTTCTTTTCTTCTATGGAATTTCAAAAAGTACAATACTTTTTGACACTGCACACTTTGTGTTCCGCTTTACTAAATCCAGTCACCATGAAATACAAATCAAGACTTTGAATCCAGTTTCCACTTGGTTGTTCAGAATATTCTTAAGCCAAGCATTGGTGAAAGTGTACAGGAAGCACCCTAATAATACAATGAAAACTAAAAATGTGAGAGCAATTATTATTATTTAAATAAAATATATTTTTCATTTAACATTGAACATTGAAAAAATAGCTATTTTCATTGGCACATGAGAAAACATATTCAATTTACTTCAGAGGACAAATGAAAAAATGCAGTGTCTGGTTATAAACCAAGTAGAAATGTTGCACAACCCATAGGTTTTCTTACACCATGTCATATATGTAATATGTACAGACTGTCAGGTGTAACAAAATGAAGATGGTTGCACTTATAGATTTTGACACCGTGACTTTTTACTGGAAAATGACTGCAAACACACACACACATACACACACACACACATATATATATATATATATATTTGGATCTAGTTTACATAACCGACACTGCAAAACACCGACAACGCAAACATCGACACCACATAATTGACAAACCATAAACACGAAACCTCACAAGCCCGACAATCAAATAACCGACGGTCCACAAACACGAAACCTCATACGCTACACACACCACAATAACAACAATCAACTAACAAAACACATCCCCTGTCCAAACACCACACACACAACACAAGCACAACAAAATCCTCACAAACTCACACTAAACCTCACATACACAACTATCTACAACCCTAACCCAAACCCTTACCCTAAGGTCCGTCACTATCGCACACTCAGCTAACCCGCGCCCTAACCCTAACTCACTTAACCCGCCCCAACCCAAAAAATACTACTACCGCATGCTTACCTAACCCGCACCCTAACCCTAACTCACTTAACCTGCCCCTAACCCAAAAAATACTACTACCACACACTTACCTAACATGGGCCCTAACCCTAACTCACTTAACCCGCCCCTAACCCAAACACTATCACCACCGCACACTTACCTAACCCGCGCACTGACCCTAAATCACTTAACCCACCCCTATCCCCACAGACCATCAATATCCACACTTACCTTACTCGCACCCTAACGTCCATCACCACCGCATACTTACACAGCCTTTTTCCAAGTCGGTATCCTCGTCGTCGGTGTTTTCATCCGTAGCGTCGGTCTTCTGGATTGTCGATCTTCTGGCGCTCACAAATTCCTTGTCGATGAACTCAGCTGTCGACTATCTCAGGTAGTCCCATATATATATATATATATATATATATATATATATATATATATATATATATAAAATAACTTATAAATGTAAGACTTTGCAACACTTGAAGATCTTTAGCTGCTCTGATTTATAGTACAAAGCTATAAAAATGAGTTGAAGTGCTTAAGAACTTTAAAGCCTTTCAGTCACTCTATGCTGCTAAAAGACTGACCTGAAGCAAAACACAACTCTTATCAACCAACAGTATTAAAAGACATTTTACACTCCATCGGCCCCCACTTTTTCTGTCTGTATAGCAGCATGAAGTATGTCATAGCTTTTAAAGCTATCAGCATGTTTCTGATGTAGTTTTGTTTGAGCTGCCATCTTTCAGTTAGTGCGAGCCTTGCTAATAACAAGATTCACACATATGAATCTCAGTATAACAAGGCTATTTTCTGACTGTATTCAGTGCAATCACGTATTACTATGATGCTGCTAGTACTTCACATATCACTATTTGTAACAGTTAATGCTGGTTTATGTGAACACCATGTCTATGCATAGGTGAATTGGCTAGAACATGAATGTATGTTTCCTAACATTCACTTTGGTGATGTAAATAATTCTTGCAAAGTTACAAAATGGTGACAGACAGTACAGATTTTACAATGGGCTAAGAAGAAAAACTCCCCTCACTATTTTGTACAATGCGCAAAATGCAACTTCCTCCAGTTCAAAGTGTGCATGGGATGAAAGGCAATTTTTTCAGCAGTTATTTACAAAGGCGCTTACAGACCTTTTAGTAATGTTTGTGACTATGATCAGTTTTTCTGATTAGAGGTCTGTGCAATCTTTAAACAATTAAGACAATGAATCTGTCATGAGTGGATAATATTGCATAACGAAACAATCTTCTTTCACTTTTGTAGCCCAATCTGATCCTGTGATTGTGTTCTAGCAATTCTATGTCTGGGGCCCTTGTTATTTATTTTATAGCATTTCCACCTCCACATTGTCAGTGGCATATATACACCAAGCACAACTGCATATTTATTTTTTTTTGTCGATATTTGCTAAGTGCATTCCTCCATTATTATCACCTCTGTGAACTGGTAATGGCTTTAGAAATTGGAAAGACCGAGACTGGAAATCATTCCCTGCTAACTGCAGATTCATTGCCATATTTACATTAAATTATTAGAATCAATGTGTTCTCCTTCAGTTGTACTGTTGTGCAAATAATGAAATTTCCCTTCTACCCCAACACACACACACACACACACACACACACACACACACACACACACACACACACACACACACACACACTGTTAGCAGCAGATTACATCAAGACACTGTTGGATCTTGTTCTACCAGTCTCTATCCATAGAGTAATGCAGACATATTTTCCAGTGGCAGATGGACCCAACTTCCACAATATCATCATCTAGTGTGGTCCTTGTGGTTGCTAATTTTGCCACTTTATATTCTGTGAAATGGAAAACTAACCTTTGTTGTTTGTCTTTTTGTTTGTTTGTTTTTAATATTTTAACTCAAAATAAGGGCAACTCCTCATCAAAAACCTTTATAAAAACGTTGTTCTTACTCTAAATGTTTCCCCATCCACATCTAGACTTAAATTCCTGACTTATCAAGAAGTCTTCTTTTACCTAGATGGAAATGTGTCATGAGTCTTTTGCAACTGACTGTACTTACTGATTAGTGTTATACCATTTTTTTTACTGTGGAGTGTTGTTTCACTTTTATTATATTGCATTTTGTCTAAGGACCATAGCATATTACTTTTAGCATTCTGTACCTAAGCTGTCAGCATAACATTTACAGGATGTTACCTACTGGACTTTACAAGCCTGACTATGCAATAATAAAATAAGGAAACGGTGCATATAAAAATGCACTATAACATCCTTCAGTTTAGCACAGCTGAACAGAGCCATGTGTTGCTAATGAAATAGCTCGTGCAATCTTGATTTTGAGCCCTTCAGTCTTTGTTTCAAACTGTGTGACTGAATGGGTAGCTTAACAAGAAAGTTTTCCATTAAGAAATGAAGTATTTCTGCTGAAGAAACCTACAAGACTCAACAAACAAATGAAAAAGTAGTAGTCTGAATAATTACTTGTCATCTTGTGGGACATTTCATGTGTCCTGTGGCATATCCATTCTACAGTTGTGCTACATTTTTGATTTTGAATGCTAATTGTAAAGGCATCCTTCATGGTGTCTCATAGTGTAGGTCTTAAAAGACTGGTTGAAAATTAGGCTTTACACTATGCACAATTACCAAACTATGATGTTCCATTTTCCCCCTAAAATTATTCTTTTCATGGTTAAACTTCCTTTAAAACCTTCCATGAATGGAATCACTGTCTATCTGTGGCTATCAACAATACCATTTTTTACAATACAGTGTATAGTTTTGGAAATGTTCAAGTTACTACAGATGTAACAAATGTTTACTGAACAGTAAGTGTCTGGTACCATATAAGCTTTGGTGACTTAAAAATGGACCTCAAATTGGATGAAATGCACTAGTTAACAAAAACTGAAGTACAGCAATTCCAGGAAAAATGTAAGGGAGGGGAGGCAGTATTTAATAAGGAGCAGACATATTGCACAATGACCAGTGGCAATAGAAATGTAAATACTGTGAGTAAAATCTGATGGATTAGCATGGCTTTCCAGGTGTCTGACTACTGCATACTGAGCAGTGCCACAGTGACATAAGATGGCACAAAGCTCAGGAGAAGGATAAAATAATGTGCGACACGAGAAAAGATGATTGTGGAGCATACTGTGATATTGAAGGATTGAAATAGCATGCTCTAGTTTTTGTTGTAAATAAATATTCAGAATCAATGGTACCCCTGTTTAAACAAGAGAAGAAGAGAGTGCAAGGTCACAGACAAAGAAAAGAACCTTTATTGATTTAATACTGACCATTGCAAAAGTGGAGAGAAAGGTGGCAATGTGTAAATAACTTGATGGTAATCACCATGCCATGTCATGTTTTAAAACCTAGACAAGGATGATGATGAAGGGAAGGAAAATGGTGATTTAGAATGACAGGTAGTGGGCCGAAGGAACTGAAGGAAAGTGAAAAGCAACATTGTCAAGGATAGCAGCTGACAGACTGTGGGACTGTGTCAAAGGGGTTAGTGCAGAACTTAAAATGGCAAATCTTAGGAAAAACAATTTATGTAGGAAGGATAAGCAACCCTTCTGATCAGATGGGTAGTGAGGGATATCTTAAGGGGAAAAGATGAGTTTGTACAGGAGGTAGGCTAGAGATGAAAAGGAGGAATATGCTGTTTGATCACTTTGCTTCTTATAAGGTCTTATAATATTGGATGGCATACATCAAAGCAGAAAAAAGTGAGCATTACTATGCTACATTTGACTTGCAACCATGGTGCTTTGCTGTTTATGGTACTGGGTTTTAATATACGTTTTGGTTAGTTTGATACTCTGGACTTGGAGCAGAAGATTTGGTTTTCTGCCTACCATCTTTGAACTGCAGGTGCAGGTTGTCTTACTGATTTTCAGGAGGTGAATTTTTTTTTTGTGCTGTGGCATTTGTCCTTCCTCCATGGTTGTATGAACATGGAGTTAATATATTTAAGACAGTGCATACAGGCAGCACCTGGGGGCTTGATCTTACCACAAAAATTATTTTGGGGCTTTTTTCATTGGTTTTGATGTTTGCTGTTAGAAACTTTGTTTGCTGCAGGATCCAGTGTTCCCACCTTAATCATTTCATCAAGGATTCAGGAAAATTAGTGGAAGAATTCACATAAGGTATGAAAATAGCACAGCAATTCATTAGGAAACCAAAACAAGCAAGGATTTAGATACAGTAAAAAGTATGTCATGAGACACAAAGGTTAATTTTAAGTACTGAGCAATCTGTTGGTGGTTTTACTAAGGTGAGGATATAAGAATGTTTGGGAGTAGGTAGACATTTTAAAAATGTTATTTGTGTGCTTACAGATCTGCACGTTGAGAGGGTATAATCATGGGGAAGGAGGTGAAACTCAAGTAAGGAACAAGTGAGGGGATAGTAGAAGGACTGCTGGACTAATTCATTTCTATGACCTTCACAGATATAAACGTTAACTATGGAAGCTTAGGTCTGACATGGTGTAGGGACTTACTTGAGTTCATAGTACTAGTGGACCACAGATGTGAATTCCCCAATGGGAAATGAATGGGAAGTAGTGCAGTGGCGTGATTTTTGTGAAGCATGGAAGACAGAAGAAGCTGATCACATCAAGAGATTGTTGTATCAAAAAAGGGTACAATCTCAAAATGACACTTCAGAGGCTGTGATAGGAAACAGTAGTTAATGTAGAACAGAGTATGTGATATATCTTTAAGAAGCTTTCCAGTGAGCAGGCTCATGCATACAAGTACTGAGCATGTGCAAGCAACAGTGCCATTTTGTAGTGAACGGTCAAGATGAAGCATGCATGTGTGTACTAATCAGTCAGTTAGTTAGATCATTTAAGTTTAATGTTTCTGATATCCATCCTGATGTTTTGGTATATAATAAAATATTTAAATGAACACCCAAGCCGCATCATCTTATTCAGATATACAAGATGAGTGACATGGTATCAGAAAGGGATCCAGAATCAAAACCATGAGGTGCACAGTTAAAGTTGAAGGAATATACAGGAGTAGATCATCCCTAATGCTCAAATGACTCACAAACAGGTCAGAAACCAATTCTAGGCTAAAACTCACTTTAATGATTTTCTTACTCAATGAATATTAAATGAAGCACTCAGAACACTCAAAACAAATTTCTAATTAAACAAAATGTCCAAAACTGTGACAATATTCAAAATAATTATGAAAACATTTCAAACAATATCAGAATCACATAAAATGTACGAAAAAAGGAAAACAACTATATTTTTTCGCTTTGCCTTAACTAAAGCTATTCAATGTATCCAAAGTGTGCAAAGTGTTGGCAAGGTTGTGCAGTATTACAGCACAGTTATTTCACAAAGTACAGCTATTTCAAAGCATATTTCACAAGGCACCATCTTTCAAAGAGTGTATTGCGCATTTTAATGTTATTACAAGTCTGGTATGTGTGCTTGTTCTTACATAATTACAAAAGCCATATTTGCATTGTGTTTAAGGATAATTTATTGGCATGGCAGATGGATTTTGCAGACCAAGTCCACTTGTGTTTGATAACAATATTGCGGAAAATTATTAAGTGTTTGAGCAAGAGTACGGTATTTTCATACAGGCTGCTTTTTCTGACAAAGACACATGCACAAAGGCATTTATTCTACTTAATTTTGCTGGTTCAGAAGCCATTAAAAGAGACTGTTTATTTGTGTATGCACCTGCTGTGTATGTAGGGGAGGGGGAAACCACCATATAGTGGTACCGGCTGAAATGAGGGACTACCCTAAATGGTTAAAACATACATTTGGAAAAATGTGTAACCCCCAAACAAATATTGCAATGGAAAGACACTTATTTTACTGAAGGAATCAAAAGCCTGGTTAAACTTTTTCAGCATATATATCTGACTTGGGAAACAAAGCTAAAATGTGCAGACTTGGTGATTTGGGAGATCAGTTGATAAAATGCAGGCTTGTGTGTGGTGTTAAAAATAATGCAGTGAGAAAGATTTTGCTTTGAGATAGTGATTTAACTTTGAATAAGTTCGCCACAATGTACTTGCATGTAAGGCAGGTGCAGGAGGCTAAAAAAAATATGTCAAAGTCAAAAAGAGGCCATCACATCATAAAAATATACCCAAATCCCATTTTCTTAGAAGTAGGAGAATATGTTCAGATCATGATACCTATGAATACCATCAACAGGACCTTATACATAGGTTTCGCAGTAGGGGATGCAAATCTGGTTATGTTAGGACAGCCAGTAATTGGGCAAGACAACAAAATAGAGCTGAACTATTAGAATATAAGGAGAAAAGATGCACAGAGGAGGATGTTGTCAGGTTTGTGACAACCTATGGTAGGAATATTAATGCCATTAGAAATGCTGTTAATGATAATTGGAATATTCTTTTGGCAAATCAGGAATTAGCCAAGATATTAACATCTGAGTGTCACTTTTCATATCAAAGAGGCCGTAATTTGGGATCTTATTTCAATCATTACAAAACTGGACATACACTCACGGGTTTGGGTCAGCAACTAACATTAATAGAGGATAAACTGATTGGTTCTTTCCCCTGTGGGCCCTGTTCATTCTGCATACATATGTTTAAATCTAAGGAATTTTCCAGTAAAAACACTAGCAGGGTGTATAACATTAAATGTTTTAGCAATTGTGGGACTGATAGGGTGGTCTATTTGGCCACCTGTTCTTGTTCTGCCTTTTATGTGGGACAGACGTCCTGACTCTTCAGGATTAGAATGTTGGAACATCTTAGTGATATTAGAAATCAACGTCTGAACAATGCTTTATATAAACGTGTTGAATCATAAAACAGCCAAATTTAATTTCATGATCATTGACAAAATATGGGGGGATAGATCCAATAAAATGGGATGGCATAGATTACTAAATAATAAAGAGAGGGGTTGGATTATTAAATTAGGGGGGCTTTTTACCCCTGATTTGAATGACTATTTGTGATTTTTTTTAATTTTGGTTGTATGTGTATTGTAAGACCCCTTGTTAAGGTATATGTGGATTTCAAGACACTGTGACTTTAAATACTTGTGTAGTCTTAATTAATTAATGATGCTATAAAAAGCATTTTAAATTTGTCAGTGTTGTTTCACTGAGGAAGGCCAAGGTGCCGAAACTGGTCTGATTTTTTTTTGGCTATGCCACAATAGATACATATTCACTCCTTGGTGCTGGCCTCTTTTTGACTTTAACTTTGAATAAGGCCAAACAAATTTGCCAAATATATGAGCTCACAGAAAAGCACACAAATATGTTTACAAATGAGAAAAGAATGTTTTCAGTGCTAATGTAGACCGTATGCAGCATGTGGTTAAAACGTATAGGCCAAAGGGTGTGGAAGTTTCAGTGAAACCCAAAACCTTTCTAGCAAGTTTTAGAGCATGCTCTGTGAGGTGGACATGATCAGTGAAGCACAAGGGAGAGTCAGCTAAATCAAAGAATGTGCCCCACCTAGCCTCATAGTCAACTGTTATAATTGTGGTGGTAACTGTGAGCCTAAAAGAGAAAAGTGCTTAGCTTTTGATCAGCAGTGCCACAAATGTAAAAAGTAGAATCATTTCAAAAGGTTTTGTAAATCAAAAGAGGTTCATTATTTTATTAAAAATGAGCATTCAAAGAGACAAATTGATCAATTAGAAAGCTGTGACCCTACTTTTTATGTTGATGGTGTGTCTGTACTTGGTGAAATTGTCAATGCAGTAGATTTGTGGGCAAAGTATAAAGTATTGTGTACTGTTCGGATTAATGGGAGACCCATGGAACTCAAAGTAGGTACTGGTTCAAACTGCAATGTTATGTCAGCAGAAACATTTGCAAGAGTAAAAGCTGGTGGGAAGCTTGATTTGATGAACTGTGTGAAGATTGTTGCTTACGGTGGTGAAGAAATTCAAACCAAAGACTCAGTGGTGCTTTCATGTTACTCTGCTGGGAACAGCTATGGCTTGCAATTTTACGTAGTCAAGTGACACGTAGTCTTAGGCCTCAGAGACAGTTTGAAAATGGGACTGCTTTCATTTAATAAGGAAGTCCACCATGTAAGCTTGAAGGCTAACATCTCAAATTTTGCCCAGACTATTTTTTTCAGACCATGCTGATCTTTTTGGAGAAAAAACTAGCCAAACTCCCAGTTCTATACTCCATGAAGTTAGACCCTGAAGTAAGTCCAGTTATCAGACCAGCATGGAAAATTCCGGTAGCTATACAGAAGAGAGTCAAGGCTGAGCTAGACAGAATGGTGGAGCAAGGAGTAATTTGTTCAGTAGAATGACCAACTGAATAGGTATCCTCCATGGTGGTAGGTCATAAGAAAAGGTCAGATGATATTAGAATATGTATTGATCCAACAGACTTGAACAAATTACTAAAATCACCTCATCATCCGATGCACACAGTCAAAGAAGTTGCTGCTCTTATTCCAAATGCCACTGTTTTTTTTTTCTGTCTTAGAAGCAAAAAGTTAATTTTGGCAAATTTTGCTTGATCGCAAATCCTCATTGCTAAGCACATTCAGTAGGTACAGATTTCTGAGAATACCATTTGGATTAAATTCTGCCAGTGAAGTCTTCAGCATGCAATGGAGCAATATTTCTGGCTATCCATGTGCTATTATAGTAGATGATATTCTTGCAGGAGGCAATGGTGAAGTTGAACATGTTAGAAACCTCGAACAGTTACTGACAGCTTATGAAGTCACTCTCAAGCTGAATCCTCAGAAATGCAAATTCATGCTATGTGAATTTACTTATATACTGGTAATTTGTTTACCAGTTCAGGCTTACAACCAGATCCTTCCAAGTAGATGGCAATTCTTGAGATGTCAGGTCCAGACAATGTCCAAGACCTACAATGTTTTCTTGGCATGGTCAACTTTCTAGGCAAGTTCATTCCAGACTTGAGCCAACTTTCAGCACTGCTCAGAGAGCTGACGCACAAAGATGTATTTTGGTACTGGTCAGAACAACACCAAAGGGCATTTGATGTCCTGAAACAGAAAATTGCCGGTCCACCTACTTTAAGATACTATGATGTTTACAAACCAGTAACTATTTCCTATGGTGCTTCTAAGTTTGGTCTTGGTGCAGTTATTCTTTAAGGAGGTAGACCAGTAGCCTTTGTGTCAAAAACTCTAACACAAACTGGCTCAAACAGAAAAGGAAGTCTTAGCAATTGTGTTTGCATGTTTGAAGTTCCATGATTATATTTTTGGCCGATCTATTCAAATCGAGACTGCCCACCAACCTTTAGTCACTATTTTGAAAAAGCCAATGCACACAGCTCCTGCTAGATTGCAACAAGTGTGGCTCAAATTGCAAAAGTACAATTTCAATCTTGTTTACACAAAAGGCAAACTTTTTTATCTTGCTGATACATTATCCATATCACCCAGAAAAAAAAAAAAAAAAACACTGAACATCATGAGAATGAGAAACCTGATTCTGAAGTCATGGAAGTGAAAATTTTTAATTCCACACATCTTGACGAGCTTAGAACTCACACAGCTA
>NC_056732.1:811929370-812064370 GCF_019279795.1 Protopterus annectens
AAATTCGAAACCTCCGGTATTCGAGGTTTTGAATTTTGCACTTCTAAACTTTTGCTATTATGTGGATTCCGCTTCTTGGGCTCGAAATACTGAAATTTGAGGTGTGTGTGTGTGTGTGTGTGTGTGTGTGTGTGTGTGTGTGTGTGTGTGAGTGTATGGCACAGATGAACTCCTGTGGCAGGAGCTAGCTATTTGGTGGTGTAAACCTTCGCTCTAGATGATTGTCACTGTTGAAGAGACACCACGTCCCTATGTTTAAAAATGGAAAAAAATGGTTGAGGATGGACGATTATATATATAGATAGATATAGATAGATATGCATTCATGATGTCAAAATAGTGCTTGACCCATGACTGAAACAAAACAATCAAATCTGGAAATATAAAACAGCAACAAAACCAGTGAAAAACATCAGCATGAGATCATGGGACAGTTTGGATTGGGGAATTGGCCATTTCTCCATTGTAGTGAGGTAGTATGCATAACCATTAATGAGTGTGGGGACAGATCTTCCATGTGGCTGGTGCATGGGGGCATACTCCTCTGCAAAAAAATAAAATGCCTTTTGTGTTTTTTTTTTCTTTTGGTACCTGCATTTTTGATTTTTTCACTTCCATCATGTATTTTATTTTACTCAGATCATTTTTATTTTAGATATGAAATAAACATCAAATGAATACTTAATACAACGCACAATCATATTACTTAATAAATTAACTATATACAGATTTGCATTTAGCGTGACATATGAAAAATGAATGATAACAAGTTATACAAAAGTATATAAATTAATCTTAAGAAATAATTATTTCAAGAGGAGGTCAGATCCATTTGTAAAGTGTCAATAAATGTTAAAACTTTTTTCCAAGGATTATTAGTTAATGGCATAGAAAACATTCTTAATTCCTTGGTTTTAACTTCCATTAAGGATGTCCTCTTCAATGAACACAGAAAATCTTCTCTGCTAGGTACTATGGTAGAATTCCATCTCTTTGTTATGCATTTCCTAGCAATAGCTAGTATTGTGCAAAGTAAATAGAGGTTAGTTCTATTTAAAACAAAACCTTCAGTCATATTCAGTAATATTAAAGCTTTGGTCATAACAAAATTATCTGTATAAATTGCCTGCATAAAATTATTAACATTTTCCCAAAAGGGTTTGATTTTTAAACATTCATAGAAAATGAGAGACCAATCAGCTTTATCAATCTGTTGACATCTCCAACAACCCCCATTGCTAGAAGGATTGATTTTTAAAACTTTATCAAGAGTTAAGAAGTATCTATGGAAGAATTTCCAGGTAAATGTTCTCCAATAATGAGAACAAGAGGTCAGTTTTACTGAGAGTAATATATCTGATTTATTTTCTGGGGTTAATTGAATCGAATATCCTTTAGTCATAAATTGCCAATATGATGGTTTGAGTAATGTTTTATAGTTTTGTATTAGGTTATATAAGTATGAAGTTCCATTTTCATATTCTCATTATCATATATAATTCCAAACAGTCTGAATATGAATTTAGGTGGGGTTGAGAAAGAAGAAATATTATTATCCTACATAGATCCTTGGAGTATGTCAATATATTCTGAAGTATTAACCATTCATGAGAATTTAATTCATAAGTTGACATCATATATTGTATATCTAATACTTGTTGATTTTTTTATACAATGCAACCAACAAATTAATTTTTTCTGTTCCCAAGAGAATGACATGTCCCTATGAATTCTATCTGGAAAGTTTTTAGCAATATTGAAGTGAATTAGTGCTGTGAACCAGAGCTTTAAATCCATATTCATATTTATAAATTTCCTAAAATAATCAAATAAATGATTTAGTAGATTTGACCTAGTTAGTTTAGTCATATTATATTGCAAATTTAAAGTTAATGAGTACCATAATATATTATCTTTATTCTTTGTAATAGTATTTTTAAGTAATTTGTTTTCATTTATTATTATAGTTGTATGTAACATTTTCCAATTGGAGATATGACTAGGACTAATCCATTCAATCACTGTTTTAAGTAGAGTAGCTCTTATATATGATTCAATGTCCAGGAAATGTATTCCTTCCTGATCCTATTGTCTAATATGATGGGCATATGCAATTTTATTTCTTTTAGGATACCATAAGAACCTCAGGAGTATTGCTGTTATTTTCTTCTTAAGATTGTTTTTCTCAGAAATTAACAAAGTAGCTTGTACTACATACAAAATTTTGGGAAGAAGAACCATTTTAATCAGCTGTAGTCTATCTTCAAAAACTATGAATAAGTTATTATATTTGAACACTAGAGAATCTATTGTATCCATGATCTTTTATAGTTAATATTCATTATAGCTTGTATATTCTTACACAGAATTATCCCCAGGTATATTAAAAGTTGATACTTGTCCACCTATGATATGATTCTTGCCTATTTGTATATCACTCTTCTTATTTAATAATAAATATTTCGATTTTTGTTTATTAAAACTAAGACCTGAGATCTTATGAAATTTCTGTATCAAAATATCTAGTTCATCTAAGACTTCTTTAGAATTCAATAGCATAATAAGTATATCATCAGCGAAGAGCATGATCTTAAAATTATATTGTCCAAATATATTTATTCCTTTTATCTTCAGATTATTTTGTATTAATATAGCCAATAGCTCTATAAGCAATGCAAATAAGATGGGTGACACAGGGCAACCCTGTTTAGTACCTATTGTAATTTGTATAGCCTCTGAGGTGAAGGATCCAATTTTTATATAAGCTAAGTTGTTTTCATAAACCTTTTTAATGAATGTTATAAAGGAGGGAGGAAAGGCATATGCTTCAATAATTTTAATTAAATAATCCCAGTTTATGGAATCAAATGCTTTTTCAATATCCAGACCAATTATCAAAGCTTTTATATTTGCTTTATTTAAATAATCAATTAAAGTCAATATTCTTTTAATGTTGTCATGCGTGTGTCTATTTTGAATAAACCCAGTTTGGTCATTGTTGATTATTTCGTTCATTTGTTTTTTCATTCTATTTACCAAGATAGACATAGTCATTATTTAACAATAAAATTGGTCTATATGAACTACAATGACTAGCTTCTTTATTTTCTTTTAAAATGGGTATGATTAAAGAGTATCTCTATGAAGGGGGGATTATTGCATGGGTTTGAATTTCAATTAGTGTTTTATGTAGTAATGAGGTTAGATTTTTTTGGGGAAATAATTTGTAAATTTCTGAGATTAAACCATCCATTCCAGATTTACCAGATTTACTTTGTTTGATTTTATCAGCAACTTCTTTGTGTGTAATGGGTTTTTGTAAATTCCTTTGTAAACATTCATGGATTGGTTTAATATTAGAAATCATATTTTCTAAGTTGAAATTGTCTTTTGTAATATTCTTACTTTTATAATTATTTCTATAATGACACTTAAAAGCATCTAGTATATCTCCTATTTCTGACACTTTCTTACCTTTTTCTTCATGTAGGATATTAGTAATAGTTAGCTTTAGATTGCATTTTAACTTTGACAGATAAATTATGTAAATGTTTTGGGGAAGTAGCATAAGAATTTATCTTTAACCTTTCCAAGGATAAATTTATGATTTAATGTTTTGTTATATATTTTATTTAAGTCTTCTATTTGTTTCTTGTTTTCAATCAAATTAAGGGACTTTTGGGATTTATATAATGTGAGTTTTCTTTGTAGTTCTTATAGTTCGGATTCCCATTCCTTGATTTTATTTTTATACCCCCCAATTGCTTTCCCATACATGTAAGCTTTAAGTGAATTCCAAACCATTACTATGTTCACTTCTGAGTTGTAGTTTATATCTATAAAGACATTAAGTCCATTCCCTAACCACTGCTTGAATTCTTTTATTTTTGTAATGTACCAGGAATTCTAGATATAAATGATAGTGGTTTAAAAATATATTTGCATTTTTAGAACTAATGAATTATGATCTGATAAGGGACATGGGATTATTGAGAAAGAAGTAGTTTTTGTTTGAAGATCTTGAGAAATGTATATTTTATCTATTCTGGTTTGAGTATCAAATCTATATTCTTGGTGAGAGAATAATAATGAGTTGTTATCTATAACATTAAAGGTATCTATCAAGTTTAAAGATTCGGACAATCTTTTTAATAGTTTTACAGTAGCTGTTAAATGTGGAGATTTTTTATTAGTAGTTTCAGAAGTATCTGTAATACAATTAAAATCTCTTCCTACCACTAGATTATATTTAGCTATATGTATAATTTGATCTAGATGTTTCTTAGCTATTCCCATTCCAATACCAGGAAACCAGTATAGATTTACTAATGTCCACAATCTATTATTCTATTATTATACTTCAAGATGACTATAGCTATAAGACCGTCATTATCTACATATTTATGTATTACTTCAGGGATTAAGGAATTCTTTCTCCATAAAATTGTTACTCCCCTCTTCTTAGATTTAAATTTAGAGCATGCTAAGGTCATATAATCACTTGGGTCCCATACGAAATTATCATTGTTTTTGAAGTGGGTTTCCTGTAGAAGAATTATTTGGGCTCTCTTTAACTTTAGGTATCTTAATAACTTAGATCTCTTAATTGGACTATTTAAGCCATTAATGCTTAAAGATAATAAAGAAAGTTCCATATCAAATTATTCTGAAGAAGCAATTAAAGTACCATAATTTTTACCTGGACCATCCCCTCCTCTAATAGTAAAATTATTAATTTGTAAATATTCATCAATCCCAGTAAAGCATGTTATCACTAAAGTAATCATCATGTTTAAGTCAGGCTTGGAAAAACTAATTAATGTCCTAAAGACTAAAGTAAATAATGAAATTAAACTAGTTTGAACATTAATCCCTACCCACCATGGAATGAAATACATTTCTAGTCCAACAGATAGATACATCTGAAGAACTATCACTCTAGCTACCATTTTCCATTCACTAGAGCTCCATATATACAATATTAAATATTAAAGGCGTCTATTCACTACAATTGTTGTGTTTTAAAATGTTTGTTAGCAGAAAGAATTGTTATATACATTAACAACTATATGCTGTCCATCTGTACTTATAAACATATGCATTCTATTATACTGATCATTAAACTAATTTAATTTGTTTGTATCAACATATGTTTCCATATTGGAAATAATAACCCATCTCTCCAGACCAATCACTCACTTCTTTTTCTCCTACTGGTACCTAACACTACCTCCTTACAAACTCACCATTCCTTCTTCCCTACTAAACCTTCCTAAACCTACCGTTACCCCTAAACTTTCCTTTACTATTACAATCTCCTCACCAGTAGAATGCTCAACAACTGCTGCTGCACTCTTACCTCTCCTTCACTGCTACCCAAATATTTTCTTACTAACTTATTTTCTCTTTTCTCTTTACTGTAAATACAAATTTTCCTGGTCTACCTACCTCAATATACATAGCTAGCCAACATTGTATATAATCTGTAATCAGTCTTATTATTGTATACTCACTTACATTGTTATGTATTTTTTTGTGTACTTGCAAATGTTTTTTATTCTTGGAGCTTACATATGTTTTGAAACTATGGAGCTTTTCTCCTCGGGTCTCCACTGAAAAAGGGCCTCATCCCAGATGGACAAACCCGGTCAACAAATGTCAAATAAATAAATAATAATCATTTGTTTGAAGCTCACAAGTTATTTAAAATCATAAACACAAAGACTTGCAGCAAGTAACCTAAATGTTGATGATTATTACTCCCTGTAACGGATAAGTATACATTTTCAGATACTGTGCATTAAAACTAAAAGAGACTATATAAATTGCATCACGACATAATATAAGCATTAGTTTTATCATGCTTTAGCAGCTATATAAATTATGTAATGAAAGGCTTTCAAGGAATTGAATGTAGTTATATTTACAATGTGATTTACAACATAACAGTAACGTGTATATGAGTTTGGATGTTTACAATATTCTGAATGCATAGTTCACTTAATGTTATATTTGTTAAATATACTACAAGTATTAAGCTTTTTTAAGCTTTTTATTCTCATTTATAAGATGGTGAGCCACGGTGGTACAGTGGTAGCATTGTTGCCTCACAGCAAGAAGTTCTCCAGTTCAATTCTTGGCTGGAGTGACTTCTGTGTGAGTCTGCCTGTCCTTCCCGTGGTTGAGTGGCCTCCGAAAGACATGTGTGAATGGGCGTACCTTTGCTGAAGGTTGGGCATTGGGCTGGCAACTTGGCACCACAAAAAAAAATACACTGCCAATCATTAGTGGACCCGAGTTCCGCTGTGGCGACCCCTAACTGGGAAAAGCCAAAAAGACAACAACATTCTCATTTATAAGATGAAGCTAAATAAAGATTTCTCTTCTGTTTCCATGAAAGATATGTTTGTGCTTAAAAACAAGGAGTGGGCCCATAGCCAAGGAAATCCTTTCCTACTCATTGCTATGACAATAATAAACATCTCAACAGCTTAAGAAAAGCTTATGACAGTACATGTAGCTTGTGAGAGCTGCAGTCCCAAAATCATCATTTTAAAACTCATAAGCTCTTTGTTTTCCCCTCCTCTACATTTCATTGAGAGTATACGAGTTTAACAATTTCCCCTCTTTGCACTTCTGTCTCCCTCATGGTAAGGTCAATATATGATTAACCAAAGGGTTGTTAAGTAAGACACCACATACACCACGGGACAAGCCACCAACCCTCACCAAACCAGAACACACACAGACCTGTAACCCATGCAAACAAATGAAGACATAGTCTCAAGCCCAGCAGCAAAGCAAAATAATTTCCTTTTACCTATCACACTTATGTCCCATCACAAGAGTACGGAAGCTCTGCCACTTAATGACATCGCTCCCACCCAAAGCAGCCAGGATCCCTCATCATAGCACAGTTCCTCATAAAGTACATGTTAACTGTATTCTGCACTCACTCATAGATCATTTCCTGCAATCAAATCTACCATTCCTTAAAAAAAAAAAAACATTTCACCTTTACCAGCGCCACAAATAATGGTCATCTGTTCAGCCATGGTCAGACAGCTCTTGACAATAACCAAGACTAGCATCAGTACATTAAAACAAATAGGCTTCACTAAGAAATTACTTTGACTCAAAATTAGCCCACTTTCCAACATCTTTATTTATGCCAGCTACGAGTAAATCAACCCCACGTCACTTCAATGTTAACTAACACCCCAGTTGCTTTACTTAATTTAATATGGAACTAATTCACAGTTATCATAGACTTATTGGGAATACATTCTAACAATTTCATTGGAGTGCCAGTATACAGTTTTATGGGATTTAAAGGGATAAAACAATTAGCGACTAGGGTTGATTTCAGCCACAGTAAATATCAATAAGAATTTAATAAAAGAAATAGTTAACAAATAAATAAAGAAGGGACCAGCAAATTGAGCACTATAGGTTACATAGCATAAATATTAATTTTGATTATACTGAATTGTATTTAGTTACTATGTCAAACAGTCAATCCTTAACATATGTTTAGAAGTAGGAAAAAGAAAAAAAAACAACAAGAGAAACATAGAAAGACATGAGACAAAGGGGAAAGATAAAGAAATGTCAGAAAGAGATGATTTCTAACTAATATATATTTAGATTTGTAAGTCATACCTGAAAAGATATAGGAAACATACCTTTCCCTGTATATATGTGGTATATGTATGCATGAGCTTAGAGGTTTTGAAACATAATAAATTCATTTCAAAGTTTTAATGGTTGGGTTGCAGTTGATACTTTGAAAGATTTATAGATGTTGGTACTTTAGATTCTGTTTTCTGCTTCTTCTTTTTGACATCAGTCCAGCCATTTTTATCACTGGCTCTCTTCAAGGAAAGGGATGCCCATTCCATATCTTCTGAAATGGTTATGATGTTATTGTTTTTGATGAATTGTAGAGCTTTTTCCAGAGTGTTGAAAGTTCTCATCTCACTTAGGTGCAGTATCTTAATTTTTGCAGGGAAGGCTATTTGAGCTTTAATATTATTCTGTTTTAGAGTATTTATTAGTGACCATGCCTTTTTCCTGTGTTCCAGCACTTTAGTGGAGTAGTCGTTTTTGAATCTTATTAGATTTTGATTGTATTTAATAGGACTTTTCCTCCATGCTGTTTTTAACACCAGTTCTTTGTCCATGAAAGATAAAAAATTTATTATAATTGACCTTGATGGCACAGAGGATGATGATGGGGGTTGATGCTGAGGTTTTATTTCCTAAATCACGATGTGACCTTTCTATGCCAAAAGAAAAACCTTCTTTAAGATCTAGAACCTCTGGAATCCATTAGTGTAAGAAGGCTATAATGCCCCCCCTTCTGTTTTATCCGGTAAACTAGAAATCCTGATGTTAGACCTTCTTTCCCTATTCTCAAGGTCATCTAGTTTATTGGATAGCCAGGTATTTTGCTCCAGGAGAAACTCTGTGTTTCCTCTTCTTTAAGCCTTCCATCAATGTCAGACAAAGAAGTTTCAATCGTTGTTATCTTTGACTGATCTTGCTGATGTATTTCTTTGAAGACATCTGTTTGCTTCTGAGAGTTCTCTTTTAAATTCTGTAGATTAACCTTAAAGTCATCCATTTTAGTTGATAATTTTTGTAATGTGGTAGTCACCAGTTGTAGTTCCTTTTTTAGTGCCAGATCAGAATGAAAATTCTTCAGGTTCCTCATCTCTCCAGTTACTGTATATAGACTCCTGAAACATTTGATAGGAAATTCCTTGTACAAATCCACCAAAACTTGTATTTAGTTACTTTAGACTATTAACTAAATATTTGTAGTAGTTTAGTTAGAAATAAATATTATAATTTCCTGAATTTAATACTAGTATATGGAGCTCCAAAAAATTGCTGCCTTCAGTTAGCCATTCAGGTTCCACCCAATCTCCATCATGTATTTTGACATTCCAATGCAGTGTCTTGAATCCAACTATATACATACATTATCTATATCTATATATATATATATATATATATATATATATATATATATATATATATATATCTATATGTATATATATATATATATATATATATATATATATATATATATATATATATATATATATAGACACACACACGCAAATATATACACACACACACACGCAAATATATACACACACACACACACACACACACACACACACACACACAGGAAATTTCAGGAACCATTTTGAGAAAACACAAACACACACACACACACACACACACACACACACACACACACACACACACACACACACACACACACACACACACACACACACACACACACACACAGAGTGTGTATACAAAAATTTGATGGATACAGCTACATGCAAACTATTCCTTTCTTAAACACATGCATACTCTGGTGTGCACTTTTTCTTTCTGGGTATTGTATAACTATGCTTTTATGGCTGGCAGCCTATATGACATACTGACACATAGCTACCATTTTTCTCACAAAGGCCAGCATGGTTGTAATTTCTGACAGTATTAATTTAAGAAGTCTTGCTCTTACTGGCTTTTCAAGCACAGTGGAAATTCCTGGCAAACAATGTGGGTCAATGTTAAAATCTCTACCACCCACCTTCAAGATCCAGGGCTTGAACATGATCTCTGTTCAGCATGATCACTGTCTCTTTGGCATAAGCATGCTCTGTTTTATTTATCTATGTGGGTTTTCTCAAAATACTCTGGCTTTTTCCCAAGAAATATTGCTTACCTATCCATCTGTCTGTCTATCTCAAAATATTAATGCAAGAAATTTGGAGAAAGCCTAAAATAATGGGGGAACAAAGGTCCACAACAGGGGCGGATTTTAAATATTGCTGTTATAAACTTAGAAATCTGCTAGGATAACAGGATTTGTGTTTCATACATTTTTTGAAGGAGACTAAGTCTGAAACTCAAATATATGTCATTATTCGGTCATTATTTAGTGATTACAATTCTCCATGATTTGCCAGAAAACCACAGATTTTATGAGGAACACAAAATAATTGAGGCAAAAATCTGTACAGTTGAGAGGTATGCTGCCTCTCTCTCTCTCTCTCTCTCTCTCTCTCTCTATCTATCTATCTATCTATCTATCTATCTATCTATCTATCTATCCATTCATCCATCCTTCCATCTGCATGTTTGCCTACCTACTGGAAAAAAATCATTATTTTCCAATAAGCCAAGCTTAACAGAAAACTGTTTGTTCTACCTCTGTTCAATATGTGAAAAGCAATTTACATTTCATTATGCAGATGACCATTATTCTTCATATTTTACAGAATGGGAAAACTGTACATCAGCACTCTGATTAGAGAGCAAATGTTCACCAGGAGGGTATTAATGTACAAGTAATGCCCACTGAAAAACAGGTCCACCACTTCATGGCAGCATATCAAGCTACTGTGGAGCTCAGACTGAAGAAAAATAATGGCTTCCATTACTTTACTCTCGTTAACCAGCTCTTTTGCTGTTGAGCGAGTGTAGAAAAATAAACAGAAAAAAGTGCATGTGTGTGCGTGTATGTGTATGACTGTGTTTCTTTCTGTCTGCATGTGGGAGTAAAGGCATGTATGAAACCAGAGGAGATTGTGTAGGTGAGAGAGATCTAGAGAGAGAGAGAGAGAGAGTGAGAGTAGTAGTCTTGTATGAGTGAATGCGTGTATGAAAGCAGGGGACACTGTGTGTGTGAGAGATCAAGACAGAGTGAGAGCGATCTTGTTCGAATTAATGCATGTATGAAAGCAGAATAGACGGTGTGTATGAGAGATCAAGAGAGAGTGAGAGTGAACTTGTTTGAGTGAATGCATGTATGAAAGCAGAAGAGACTGTCTATGAGAGAGAGAGAGTGATCTTGTGTGAGTGAATGTGTGTATGAAAGCAGACTGTGTGACAGATCGACAGAGAGTGAGAGTGATCTTGTGTGAGTGAACGCGTGTATGAAAGCAAAGGAGATTGTATGTGTGTGTGAGATCAAGAGAGAGAGAGAGAGAGAGAGAGAGAGTTTGGTCTTGTGTGCATTGATCTCAACTGTCCAAATTTTTACAGAATGTCCTGAGTTTTGCCTCATAGTTTTTGTCTGATCCTCATAAAATTTGTGGTTTTCTGAATTCTTGTGGCAAATCAGTGAGGAGTGAATTCACTAAATAATGACAGGCATTTGAGTTTCAGGCTTTATATCTTTCAGAAAATGCATTGTAATATTAGACCTTTTATTCTAGCAAGCTAAGAGGTTTAGAGTTAGGCTTGTGTGAGTAAATGCAAGTATGAAACCAGAATAGATTGTGTGTGTATATGCATGTGTGTGTGAAAGCTGAAGAGACTGTAAGTGACAGACAGACCGAGAGAGAGAGAATGGACTCTGTGTAAAATTGTTGTTTTACTTTATTATTTTTTAAGTACTATATTATTTTTATATATTTTTGATGTAAAATGCTTCTTCCAGCACCATTAACGTATACTACAGAAAGTTTGAAACATTAGGCTGATGAACTATTTTACAACAAAAATATATAAAAAAAAAACTAATATATTACTTAAAAAAAAGTAAGTAAAACACAATTTTACAGAGAACCCTTTCTCTAAGTGTAATAATGCCCTCCAGGGTGTATGCTAATATATAATTAATGCCCTTTCAGGGGTGCAGCGGCCCTCCGCCTGCAGCGTTGGCCCTCCTAACACCCCTAGGTGGGTGTTAATCACATGTTAACATGCACCTTGTTGGGCATTATTGCTTACGTAATGCCTGTTGAAAAACAAGTCTGCCACTTCCACAGCAGCATACCAAGGTTCCGTGGAGATAGGACTGAGAAAATAGAACTGCTGCCATTATTTTACACTCAATAAGCAGTGCTTTTGCTGTTTAGTGAGCATAAAAAAAAAACAGAAAAAAGTGTATGAGTGTGTTTATGTTTCTGTTTGCATGTGTGAGTCAATGTGTGTATGAAAGCAGAGGAGACTGTGTGTGCGAGACAGCTAGATCGAGAGAGAGCAAGACAGATCGGTCTTGTGTGAGTGAATGTATGTATGAAAGCAAAGGAGACTCTGTGTGTGTGTGTGTGTGTGTGTGTGTGTGTGTGTGTGTGTGTGTGTGTGTAATGATCCCACCAGGAAGTAAATTCATTCATAAAATACTATACCCCACCCCCAGGTTCATTCATAAAAATCACGGCCAAAAATAAGTAAGAAATACAACCATTATAACAATTAATAACATGTATAAATGTTAAAGTAAACACATATACAAGAAAACATAATACCTACAAAACAATGTACGTCTTTTCCTTTAGGGGGTTCATCCATATGGGTTCATAGGTGTGTACTAGGCTAATGACCCTAGAGCCTTTACAAGCCTAGACCATAGAAGTGCCCTGGCATCTCATTGCCCAACATTAGTTCCCAGTGCCTTTATTAAGTTGAGCCACTGAAGTGATCCCCGGGGTGAACTTTCTATTTCCCATCCACTCATCAAGATTTATCTTGAAGAGGGCCAGTGAGGTGCTCTGCTTGACATGTATGGGAAGTCTATTCCAGAGCATGGGTGTTCTCTGGGTTATGAACCTGTACCTCCAGCATGTTCTGTTGATTGTGGTAATGAGGTTGAGATTTCTGGAGCATGTGGTGTGGAGGGATTGGGATTTCTTTAGATGTAGCATTTCTAACAGAGCTGGTTCAGACATGCCTTTGTATGTCAAGCAGAGATTGCCTCTTAGTAGATGATATTAGACAGAGAATAGCTTGAGTTTTTTGAGTCTGTACATGAAGGACATTTGTTTAAGGCCTAAGATCCTCTTTGCGAGGTACTTTTGTGGCCTTTCCAACTGTTGCATGTGTCTAGTGAGGTACATGCCAAATGGGCATTTTACTCGATGATTGACCTAATGAGGGAAGAGTAGAGAGAGATGATGACCTCTTTCTTCCTGGATGCAAAACCCTTGGTAATAAGATATGGAACATAGAAGGACTTTCTGACCAAAGTGGCAATGTGGTGCTAAAAGGAGAGGTTGCTGTCAATCTGTGTCCCTAGATCTCTTATAACACCTTCAGTGTTCAGTGGGCTTCTATCAATGTGGTAGTTAGTGGGAACTGAGTTTTTCCCGAAGGGGATGATGACGCAATTTTTGGCATTAAGCTTAAAGCCATGGTTTCATCACCACTTATTGGTCTCGGTGAGGCCTTTCTGTAGGATATCTACATCACCTGGGCAGTTAATAATGGCTCCTAGCTTGCAGTCATCTGCGAACATGGACAGGCAGAGTCCCTTCGTGTTGGCTCTAACTTCTGAGAAGTAGATGCCAAACAGGAGAGGACCCAGGACTGATCCCTGTGGGACTCCACTCATGACTGGTCAGCAGTCTGACTTGGACTCCACTACTTTCACACTGTGGGTTCTATCTGTGAGCCAATTTGCAACCCACCTAGAGATATAGGGGTTGATGCCTAGCTTGATGAGTTTATCAATAATTTCTGAGTGGGGAATGGTATCAAATGCCTTGGCCAGATCAAAGTAGGCTGTATGAACGTTCTTGCCCTCATCCACAGCTCTGGTGACTGACTCAAAGAGGTCAACTAGGTTGAACAGGCATGATCTACCTTTCACAAAACCACACTGAGTGGGATCTAGAGTTTGTAGAGTCCCTATATCCTTGTTAATAAGGTCCATGATGATGTGCTCCATAGCCTTACAAATCAGACTCATCAGGCTAATGGGGCGATAATTCCCGAGGTTTGTAATCGCTCCCACTTTATGGAGAGGGATGACTGTAGCAGTGCCCCTTTTAGTAGGGATAAAACCTGAGATGAAGCTGTGATTGAACAGGGCACACAGATGTGGTGCCAGTTCACTTTGCTGTTCATGTAGAATACATCCAGGGATATTGTAAGGTTCCATGGAAGTTGTATTCTTGGCCTTGGACAATACAGCTTTATCCTGTGATGCAGTAATGCTGGGTGCTCGGCATTTCTCCAGTATTGTGATTGGTCCTTTTGGGGGGAGAGGGGGTAAAGTTGGAACTAAATCTGTCAGCCAGTATGTTGGCAATATCTGTTGGCTCAATATAGGAGGTATCATTGTGCAGTAACTCTGAGCAAACCTAGGTATTGCCATGGAGATTCTTGATATAACTATAGAAGGCTTTGTGGTTGTTTTTAGTGTCTGCTGCAATTCTGCCTTCATGTCTGGCTTTAGAGGTTCCGATGAGGGATCTCAACTTTTTGTTGAGACTAATAAGACAGTTTTTCCAGTCTTGGGACTTCACCTTTTTCTGCAACAGTTTCTTCCCTCTATTGTAGAGTTTATTAATGGCAGGGACCACCAGATTAGCTTCCTGTGTTTGGAGGAGAGCATCCTGGTTCTGTTGGGTATGGCTAGTTCCATGCATTTATGTATTTGTTTGGTGTATGATTTGGCAGTCATGCATCTATTTTCCATTGACATGGGTGCCATGAAGTTACCACCTCTGTTTTTAGGAGCCCAAAGTCAGCTTTGGAGCACTTTTTCATGGTGGTTACTTTTGCAGAGGGTGTGGGTGAGATGTGGATTTTCACGGTGATTAGTTTGTGGTCAGATCTAACTAGGACGGAATTGACTATTGGTGTAGAGCAAAGGTTGCCCATGTTAGTAATAACCAGGACAAGGATATTGCTTCCTCTAGTGGGGGTAAGAATGAGCTGCTACAAGGCATTGGAGTTGATGAATTCCAGGAAGCGTTGGGCCAGTGTACTGGTGCATGAGTAATTTTCCTAGTTGATGGAGGGGTAGTTGAAGTCACCTAATATGAGAGTGTTGGGTTGGACCCTAATAGTTTCCAGGGTGCTTAGGAATGTGGAATGAGAGTCTTGGGACTTGGGTGGGGACCTGTAGCAGGCTATGACCTGAATCACCATCTTACCCAATGTTAGTTGTACCTGAAGTATCTCAGATGCATTATGCTTGGCTACTAGTCTGGAGGTGTGCATATCCTTTATTAATATGGAGACACCTCCACCTTTGGAGCTTCAGTCCATGTTCTGGAGCTAAAAGGTGTGGGATGAGTAATAGCCTGGTACAACAGGGGTGCTTTCTGCTGCTTTAAACCAGGTTTCTATCACAGCACAAATGTCAATGTTCTCCATTTTGAGGAGTGCTTCAAGCAAGTGCATCTTTAAATTTAGAGTTCTAGTGTTGAGCAGCATGACCCTCAGATTGCATTTATTTATAGCTGTTACAGTGGTAATTTGGTCTTTGGAACATCACCTAAAAAAGGCACTATAGGTGTGGCAAGAGCCTTAGCCAGTATATGGAAACCTAGTGGCGACATATTCAGGCCATCTCTGGCAAAACATTGAGGTCTGTCAGTCATGTCATCTCAAGCAGACGGATAATGGATCCCCTTAGAATGATACCAGAAACTTTGTCAATTGTTGAAGTCAATCATTTTCTGCTTGTACTGCAGTGTCATTCTGGTCAACAGTAGGATGCTTCTCAGGGCTAGGGTCATACCTGTCTGGGCCACATAATCCGAGAGCTCCTCCATGTCTCTTTTCATATAGTCCAGTGAGTTGCATCTCAGGTCATTCACACCCACATGGGCAGTGACAAAATCATACTTGTACTTGTCGTGGCGTAACCTGCATGCATGTGTAATGTGCCAGATTCTAGCAACAGATAGACAGCTGACTGTTACCTTCTTCTTATTCAACCTAGTAAGTGGGACATCACAGTGCCTCACTATCAAGTCATCTATGATTAGTGTATTGGGCAAGCTGTTTTGCTTTAAGAGCTTAGGTTGAGGGGCACACGGTGTAGGTGAGCTATGTGTCTCGTTGTTTGTACTGTGTTGTGGTGGTTGAGTGCATTTCTACCTTGGAGGTCTCTGCTGTTTAGGTAGATTTGTATTGAGAGCTTCCATGAAGGTGGGTGTATGGTTTGTGCTTTTATGTGATAGCTGTGATGGTGGGTGTTCTGGAGGGCTAAGTGTTCATGTGGTGTTGTGCAGATGTTGACCTTCTCCTCTTGACCAGCTATTCTGGTCTTGACTTGAGAGTGCATGGCTTCCAGTTTGGCTATATAAGAGCATCTCTCACAATTCTGAATGTTGGGAGGTAAGAGGAGAGGGTTGTCTGTGTACATGAGGCAGTTGCTACACTGCCTCGGAATGCCCAAGTTCACCAGGTTAATAGGAGAAAGCACAGGGAACTGACCTTTAGACATGCCAGGAGTGATGGTCATTATTACTAAGTATTGGAGCTATTTTCTTATTTAGTCCTTTTACAGGAAAAATGACATTCAAGATGTCTAAGTCTGTATAGAGCTCTGCCAAGAACCTCTGGGGAAGCTAGTATGTAAATCCTGAAAATTTAAGGATGAAGTACTTAGGCAGATACTCTGATGTTAGAAAGAATAACAGCTGTACTTACTGAAAAAGAAAGAATTAGCTTGTCAGGAATGACGAAAAGAGGGAAGTCACATGAATGGGTACTGTCTGGCTACTACTAATGCTGGTTTCAGCACAGCTTCACTCTGTTAGGATACAATACTCCTTTGCTTCTTCTCTCATCAAAAGTAAAATATTAGCACCAATCCCAAGAATAGAAGCAGACCATGGCCTGCGTGGTGATCCAGAGTCTTGTCTCAGATGATGCAAGGGTCTGCAGGCTTGTAGCCTTTTTCTTGTAGATGCCTCAAATAGCAATCAGACCAACTGGGTACGTTAAGTACAGACACTCACTCTCCAACCAGAAAGAGTCAGGAATCAATGCACTCTGCTTCTACTATCACCAGGATTAGAATATTAGCATAGATTCCAAGCTGTCACCTATAAAGCAGTTAAGTTTTCTGGTGATCATCAGTCTCCAGAAAATAATGTAACTGCACTCTTTCTCTCACCAGGAAAAAAAAGCACTAATCCCAAGATGACTACTGAGAGGCAGAATGTGGGTTCTCCAATAACTGGTGGTCTTCCAATAGATGCTTAAAGGTAATATGAAAAAAAATGGTGTATCCTAAACACTGCAATGTGCACTAGAGGAGTTAGATGTGAAAGTAGGTAACTTAAGTATTGCCTGTCTAAAAAGTTAAGTTTTAGTGGGAATCACTATTTTTAAAACAGCAAGATAGATTGAAAGGAGTGGTCACTTTTGTATTCTGGTACTATGGAACACAGTAGGATGGCCAATAAATGTAAATAGTTGAAGGGGAGTGAGTTCACAAAATGATAATGTGGTGCTTACTCACACCAGCCAATAAAAGCTGACAGGAAATGAGATATATGGTTAAACTAACATAAGAGGCAGGCAACTAAAATAACAGTGGTGTTTAAGAACACAACAGGAACCGGATGAGAGGGTGGGAAACATTTCTGTCTGACTCACAAGAGACAGAGCTGTGGTCTATTTTCAAGTTTTAGTATGCAGTTAAAAGCAGAATACAAGTAAAACACAGCGTAAAGAAAACAAATCGCAGTATACAAAATAGAAAAAGGCAATAAAGTAATACAAAATACAACAAATAAAAAGCAAACTAGCCTTTCCCTCACAGCAAACTGTAGCAGAGTCTGGGTGAGCTTGTCCAGTAAAGCTGTGAATGTAATGTTTTGTTTTACCCCTTAAGTAGAAGGTTTAGTTCCTACCTCCACCCCTCAGTTCATAGATGATGAACCTTAGCTGACCTGTTCTAACTTATATGTGACTCCTTAATTGACCTGTTCTAATTTTTGTCTAACTCACAAGAGACAGGGCTGTGGTCTATTTTCAAGTTTTAGTATGCAGTTAAAAGCAGAATTCAAGTAAAACACAGTGCAAAGAAAGCAAACCACAGTATACAAAATAGAAAAAGGCAATAAAGTAATGCAAAATGCAACAAATAAAAAAAACAAACTAACCTTTCCCTCACAGCAAACTGTAGCAGAGTCTGGGTGAGCCTTTCCAGTAAAGTAATTTTTGTGAATTTTAGGTATATCAGACTTATGGGGTATTTTTGGAGCAAACATTTGTAAAATCTTAAATGTATGCAAATCCACCATCTTTCTATAAAAAATCCATGATATGTGCATGTATATTACAATAAATAATATTAAGTTCATTCCTACTGACTTTTTATAAGACCTACTTTTTAAAATTTTAAGCATCCTGTTCTTATAATCAAAAACGTCCATGAGAACCAGTTTCCCTCCTTATCAGGGGTCGGGATTCTCAATTTTTGCTCAGGAGGGAAATTAATCAACTCTAATTCATCTTTAGATACATTAGATTCCTGCATATATCTGAGTTTTCCTACAATCTTCCTTAAGTCAATTTCACTCATTTTTTTTCAAAAAAGGAAAGAGCTTGGTGAAGAGGGGGATTGAAAGTACTAGGTACTTTAAAAGGGTAATCATACATTGAGTTATCATTAAGCATAATAGATAAATTCATCTTTCATAAAAATAGCTTCAAATCGATCAATACATTAGTTAAATTAGCCCTTTTACATGGAACAAAAGAGACTCCTTTTGAAAAAAAATCAGCTGTATCATTATTCACATCAATGCTTCAAAAGTTGTAATCTTAAAATCTTGTCTATTATTAGTTATAATACAAAGTGAAATACAGTATTCACAGGCTTGCTGACCAATGCTAATTTTCCGTACCCATTGAAATTGAAACAATTGGTTCTTCTGCAGCAGCCTGTCTGAGTTTGAGCATTGGTATTGGTTGCGCTCTGGAGGTATAGTCCCCTTCCTCTGGCTCCATTGGTTTGAATTATCTCTGACTTTTAGCCCCTCTGATCTCCTCAAAGTTGGAATGGTTAAAGGGGCAGCATGGTTATAACAGGGGCATTAGTAGTTGTACTAGAAAATCTGCCCACATCCTCATAACTCATTTGCTTAGTCTGCAAGCATTTTTATCCCTGCTGACCAAATAGCCTTTTACTCCAGGTTTGTGATACCGATGTTGCGGGATATGCCGAAGCCTGTGCATATGCCATTCTATCCTGCTTCACTTTCCTTTTTTTTGTTGTTTTTTATAGACTGATGTTTCTGGTCCAGACTAGAAAATATTTGTGCATGTTCGTGTTTTATAAGAAGTATACAATGGGTCCTGTACAATTAAATGGTCCAAGTCATTAATTTCTGCTGCCAGTTGAGCAATCATTTTAGCATTGTGCCAATCTCCATATACTCACAGCCTATTCGGTCAAAAAACACCAGCAGTTCAAGATGTAAGTTAGAATTTAATTCTATACCTGGTGGAAAACACCACAGTCATTCTCCCTTCAGCACCTGTTTCAGTCTAATAGATTCCCTAAAATAGGCTTTCTCTGGTTGCAGTTTTTTCAGCTTAAACAGTTTGTAATCCAGCTCATCACGGTAAAAGCCTAAACTATCTGAAATCTCCTGTACTTTATTAGTAAATTTAAAATCCCTTTGGACTCATTCAGGACCAGAAATCTCACCAGACCAAGTATGGGGAAGGGATAAAGCATCATTACTAGTAGTCACAGAATTAGAGCTTCCACCAATATTCGAAATAGGAGGTGAAGTAGAACCAAGAACATGTAAATTATTAGATACCTATTGAGATGATATCAAGCCTTATAGTTCTGACATATTATTGACCCTCTGAGTAATTTGCTGTGTGAGAAGGGTCAAATTACCAACCGACCTTTTCAGGTCATGTAATGAAATATTAGAAATTAATTCAGGTGTAGATGAAAACTCTTTGGCAGCCATCAACTCCACCAAACAGAACAAACTCCAACCAACAAAAACACTAAAAACAAACTATGAAAAAACAATAGACTAACTGGCCAAAATGATGTCTCCAAAACACTTTAATAACTGATAAGCGCTTTCATCTTACTAAAATTATAGGATCATATGAAATTACTAGGCTATTGGCCCTGAAGCACTTACAAGCCTAGCCAAGAATTTAGCCTATGTTCCAACAAGTCAGCACCCTATGCCACTGTCCAACAAGAACACAGGTGGAATCCCAGGGGTCTATTTTCTGTTTTCCATCCAGTTATCAAGGTCGCACTTAAAAAGGTTTAATGAGGTACTCTGCTTTACCTGGAGAGGGAGTGTATTCCACAAAAGGAGGACTCTTTGTGACACAAATCTGTCCCACCAACAAGTCCTATTGATGTCAGAGACCAGGTTGAAGTTGCGTGTGTGGGTTACTCGAGTGGAGCTTGACTTGTGGATATGCAGCAGTCCCATCAGAGTGGGGTCTGAGATTGCTTTGTATGCTTGACAGAGGTCACCTCTGTAGAAAACTGAGTAGATGGACAGGGCTTTTAGCCTATAGTTGGGGGGAAGGGTTTGGGGGAGATAGTGACTTTGAAAGTGACTGCTTTGTATTTGGATCTTACCAAGGATGAGAACACTGTAGGGGTTCTGCAGTGATTTCCTCATGTTGGCTAATACCAAGTCCAAGATATGTTCACCTCTTGTGGGGGTGTCAACCAACTTGTCCAAGGCATTTGCATTGATGAAGCCAAGGAATCTCTGGGCATTTGTGTTTTGTCATGAGTATTTCTTCCTATCTATGGTTGGATAGTTAAAGTCACCCAGGATCAGGGTAAAGGGTTGAATCTTGATAGATTCAAAAAGGTCTAGATAGGTGGAGTGGGCATCTTGAGTCAGAGTTGGAGGCCTATAGCTAGCTATGATTTGAATAGGGGTCTTGTCAATTGTTAACTGCACCTAGAGACTGTTTGACCAGCCTAGAGGTGTGTATGTCTTATATATATATTTCAACTCCGCCTCCTTTTGTTTGGCTGCCCACTGTTTGGGGTCTGAATGAATGATAGGATGAGAAACCTGGTATGGCTGGGCCACTCTCCACAACTTTAAACCAGGTTTCTGTGACTGCACAAATATCACCTTTTTCCAGGGTTAAGAATGCTTGCAATGAGTGCAGTTTCATATTTAGACTTTTAGTGTTTAACAGCATGACCTTTAATTTATGCTTTGATGAAATTTTCATGTTGGTAGTTTTGATCTCATGGCATTGCCTAAAAAAGGCACTACGAGGGAGGCAAGAGCCTTTGCCAGTAGCCTGAAGCCTAAGGGAGACAGATGCACGCCATCTCTGGCAAAGCATCATGGTTTGTCAATCATGTCATCACAGGCTGTCAGGTACTGGATCCCTTGGAATGATACCTGAAACTAAGTCAACTGTTAAAGTCAATCATTTTCTGTTTGTATTGAGGCATCATTCTTGGTGATGGTAGAATGCTGCTTAAGGCTAGGAACATACCTGCCTGAGACAAATATTCAGCGTACTCGAGCATGTCTCTCTTCATATAGTCCAGGGAGGTACATCTGAGATAAAACATCTTCAGATAAAATACTACAAGAAATAAAAGTATAAAATACTACAAGAAACAAAAGTTTAAATATCCAACCCAGTTACATCATACACCAATCACAAAACAGTAAAATGTTCACATGTCATATAAAAAACATCCCACCAGGAAGCAAATTAATTTACAAAATACAATGTCCCACCAACAGGTTCATTCATAAAAATCACAGCCAAAAAATAAGAAAGAAATAATACCATTATAACAAAGACTAACATGTATAAATCTTAAAATCTTTTAACATACCTAGCACTTTCAATAACCCTCTTCAAAAAGCTCTTTCCCTTTTTGAAAAAATGTGCAAGATTGATTTAAGGAAGATTCTAGGAAAACACAGATATGTGCAGAAATCTAATGTATCTAAAGATGAATTAGAGTTAATTAATTTTCTTATTGGACAAAATGTGAGAATCATGACCCCTGATAAGGGATGGGGAATTGGTTCTCATGGATGATTTTGCTTATAAGAACAGGATGCTTAAAATTTTAGAAAGTAGGTCTTATCGAAAAGTCAGTAGGAATGAACTTAATATTGCTTATTGTAATATGCATGCACATATCAGGGACTTTTTTATAGAAGGATGGGTGGCTTTCAAACATTTAAATTTTTACAAATGTCTGCACCAAAAATACCCCAAATGTTTGGTATACCTAAAATTCATAATAATGTGGATGGCACTCCTATACACCCTTTTGTGGATGGCAGGTTTTCCATCACAAGTACGGATTGACAGTTTTTTAACAGAAAGTTTAAATCTTTATTGCAGGATTAACCATTTTTGTGTAAGGATTCTTGCCACTTTCTGCAAAAGATTAATGACCTCACTTTTGACTTGAAAGACATATTTGTAGCCATCAATGTGAGGGATTTATATACGGTCATCCCACATGATGTGGGGTTGACTTGGTTTGCCAATTATTTGGGTAGAATAGAGACTGCACAGGTGAATGTAAACTTATATGAGGAGATAATGGAGTTGGTTTTGAAAAAATATATATTTATTTTGATGGCATCTATTTACAGAAGGAAGGTGTTTCTATGGGCTATTTATTTACAGAAGGAGGGTCTTGCAATAGGCTTACTATGTGGTTCCTTATTTGCAAATATCATCATGTTGGAATATGAATATTTTTATATTCATAATAGTAGGCTCTCTAATAATTTTGCATTATATCTCCATTATTTGGACAGCATTTTTATTGTGTGGTGGGGTGGAAATGAAAATATTCATGATTTTATGGATTATATTAATGAGACTACTAATATTCTGACATTTACTTATGATAGTAATGACATGAGCTTACCTAACTTGGATGTTCTGTTACACAAGGATATTGCTAATGGGGGTTATACTTCACGTATTTATAGGAAGCACTTATTCTAATACACTTTTCTTTTATTTAGTAAAATGCTTGGTTCCTTTATTTCAACGTGTGGTTCACTTATTCATTTTTACTGGTTGGTGTTGTGCTTTGTGGTTTCATGACTTCATTGTGGTCACAATTTGAAGCGGAATTTGAGAATTTGAAATTCATCTTCTTTAATAGGGTCTATCCTGAAGCGTTAATTAATAAAATGGTTGAGGAGGTAAAAATAAAAAGATCGGCTGGATTTTTTATTCCCTTATTTAACAGGCTGGAAAATTCTCCTTTGTCTATACAGGTCACACAATCAAATTCTAATTTGAGCATGCAAAGACCTAAGCAATATAAAAAATTCCTTTATTATGGAATTTTGTAATGAAAGTAGAATGATTAAATCAGTGTTGTATAAGAATTGGGATGTTTTGTTGGAGGACAGGGAGATTAGGAATAAGGCTGCGGAACATCTAATAATTATTAACAGGAAAGGGGTGCCCCTAATAATATGTTTGAATTTAAAAAGAGGATAAGAGTTAATAACCCAGGTATGTAGAAATGTGGACGCTGTCATTACTGTAGCTTTATACAGGAAGTCTGAGCTGTACGATTAGAAGTAAGGTTGCTCAACATAAATGTAGATTTAATTATGATTGCACAGGGGTAGTTTATGCTGCCTTGTGCCAAATATGAGACTATTTTTATATAGGCATAATGGACAGAAAACTCTGTGTACACATTTACTAGCATCTTTATGATGTATGGAAAGGTAAACCAACTAATGTATTATTTAAACACAGTAAGAAATTTTTGGGATCTCTCTTTTAAAATTGCCATCATTGAAAAATATCAAAAAGACATGAGGGGGACCTTGGCAACTTATATCAGAAATTAAGCAGATTTTTATAATGCGTATGTTTAGCCAGGATTAAATAAGCAAGCAACTATTCTACAAATGTTAAAATATAAAGTGGAAAGGAGGTGGATTGTTTTGTAGGTATTATGTTTTCTTGTATGTGTTCAGTTTAAGATTTAAACATGTTATTCATTGCTATATTGATTGTAGTTGTTGTTTATTTTTGGCTGTGATTTTTATGAATGAACCTGGGTGTGGGACATAGTATTTTATGAATAAATTTACTTCTTGGTGGAACTTTTTTATATGACATGTGAGAATTTTTCTGTTTTGTTATTGGTTTATGATGTCACTGGGTTGGATATTCATTTGTTTCTTGCGGCATTTTATCTGAAGAAGATTTATGATTTTAGTAAGATTAAAGCACTTGTCAGTTATTAAATTGTTTTGGAGACATCATTTTGGCCCATTACTCTGTTGTGTTTTCACAGTATAAAAGCAGCAGAGACTGTGTGTCTGAAAGAGGTCGAGAGAGAGACTGAGAGCAATCTTGCGTGAGTGAATGCATGTATGAAAGCAGAAGAGACTGTGTGTGAAAGATCAAGAGAGAATAAAAGTGATCAAATTATCTTGTTTGAGTGAATGTGTGTATGAAAGCAGACTGTGTGAGAGATCGACAGAGAGTGAAAGTGATCTTGTGTGAGGGAATGTGTGTATGAAAGCAGACTGTGTGAGAGATCGACAGAGAGTGAGAGTGATCTTGTGTGAGTGAATGTGTGTATGAAAGCAGACTGTGTGTGAGATCGACAGAGAGTGAGAGTGATCTTGTGTGAGTGAATGTGTGTATGAAAGCAGACTGTGTGAGAGATCGACAGAGAGTGAGAGTGATCTTGTTTGAGTGAATGTATGTATGAAAGCAGACTGTGTGAGAGATCGACAGAGAGTGAGAATGATCTTGTGTGAGTGAATGTGTGTATGAAAGCAGACTGTGTGAGAGATTGACAGAGAGTGAGAGTGATCTTGTGTGAGTGAATGTGTGTATGAAAGCAGACTGTGTGAGAGATCGACAGAGAGTGAGAGTGATCTTGTGTGAGTGAATGTGTGTATAAAAGCAGAGGATACTGAGTATGAGATTGAGAGAGGGAGAGAGAGAGGTCTTGTGTGTATAGCTCTCCAAATTTTTACAGAATGTCTAGATTTTTGCCACATATTTTTGGTCTGCTCCTCATAAAATTTGTGGTTTTCTGAAGTTTTGTGGCAAAGCAGTGAAGACCCAATTCACTAAATAATAACAAGCATTTGAGTTTCGTGCTTTATATCTTTCAGAAAGTTCATTGGGATACAAGACCTTTTATTATAGCAACTTTTTTTACATTTATAAGAGCACTATTTAAAATTTGTACCTATTTTGGGGGCTTTGCCCCCCCCATTATTTTTAGCTTTATCCAGATTTTTTGTACTAAGAGGTTGACAGTTATGCTTGTGTGAGTGAATGCCAGTATCTAACCAGAGGAGACTGTGTGTGTGAAAGCAGAAGAGACTGTGTTTGACAGAGAGAGAGAACGGGGTGTTTGTACAATTGCTACATTTTACTTATTTATTTTTTTAAGTACTGTATTTTTTTTTTAGATATTTTTTTAGGTAAAAATGCTTCATCCAACATCATTACCATATACTAAAGAATGTTTGAAACATTAGGCAGAAGAAATATTTTACATAAACAAAATATAAACTATAATATAGTACTTAAAAAGTAAGTAAGTAAAGCACAGCAATTTTACATTCTCTAAGCACAATAATGCCCTTCAGGGTGTGTATTAATGTATAATTAACACCCTTCCAGCAGTGTGGAGGGCCTCATAACACCCCTGGGTGGGTGTTAATTACATATTAACACACACCCTGGTGGGTATTATTGCTTACTTAATATACCCCAGCTTCCCTGAACTTATGCTAACTCCTTTGGTGTTGATTATTTGGGATCCAATAGAATGTATCTACAATGATCACAAGGGAAGGTAATTATGAACTTAATTTTGTGTATCAGTGAAGTGTGTTAGCTTGTGTTTTGTTCTTGTGTGATTTTGATTAGATTTACATAGATCTTGGCAATAACATCATTGTGTTTCATAAACTGGTAATTTGCCAAATGGGAATTATATGCATGTTATAAATGTTTTCTAATTAAGCAGTGTGTGAAAGCAAATTCTCATGTTTTAGGACTGATAATTTGTAAACTAATATAAACACTTTATATTTGTAATTAAAAGTTATACAAAGAGCTACTGTGCATCCAAGTTTCTGCTTGATTTCAATTTAGTAATTGGCTCCTGTCATTTGTGATTCCCTTTTGAGATTGTATTTGTGAAGTTAAATGCATTGAATTATATCAAATCACTGCTTGTTATTTAATGTCTACTGTTTACTAAACTGTTTTTTTATATATCGAAAAAATGTAATGAGGAAATTATTAATCATTTCATTATACCATGTTTCCATTTTTATTGATTTGTTCAGAAAGTGCAAAATAGATTAACTAAGAATTTAGGGAAATACACTTGTAGATATATATAATTTTAATTTTTTAAAACTAATGCAGTGCAAAACTTACAAGAGTTAAAGATGTAGTATTTGTCAAATTCTTTAATAGACAGTCGAGCATCAAAATACATAATTAGGTTCTTAATCTTTATGAGATATTCAAGAGTTTGATTCATATTTTTCTTAAAATGACATCTCTTACTGGAAAATGTTTTTCTCAGATGTGTTACTTTAAAATGTACATTTTTGAAATACAAAATTTGCCAGAGCTTTAGCCAGACTGGTATGGTTTCGCTTTTAAAGATCGTAATGTTCTTAGTGCTACTAAATTATAGCTATTTGCAGTTTCTGTCATGTTTTTCAAAACACTTTCAGAAGCATTTATTATGTGATCTTAGTATTTCTGTATTCAGAAATTATGACTCATAAAATACCATTTTTTTTCTGTTTGCCCATAACTTCAAGATTCAAAGAGATATGCTTCCCTGCAGCATTTGCCATGCAGGGTTAGGACTCACTTGCACTCTTTGCAAAGGTCTCCTTTACAGTGTAGTAGGGAATTAAAATAATATTAATAATAATAATAAACAAAGCAGTGCAGAGAGGTTGAGGAACTGTGTAGAAAGGATCAGTGCAAGTGACAGGATATGCAGCAAAGTTTGCACCCATATACCAACCAGTGCTGTGAGTGGGCCAGACATAAGTAAGCAGTGATGTGCAGATTCCAGACATGAGCCATCTTTACAGAGTAGATAAACAAGAAGAAGCCACAATTAGGACCCTGAGAATGTACAGAAAGACAGAAATATAAGCAGTCACTACAGTGTTTGTTGTGTCTCCACCAACACAATGTGACTTTACAAATCTCAATAATGACATGGACAAACTTGTCATGTAGTCAAGATCACCAAAATATGCAGTCGCCCATGTCGCAGATTTGGTGCAAGTGAAAGGTTGTTTTCCATAGTGATGGAAACATGGTAGGCATAATTCAGTGGGAGTGTGCACATGTATGCCTGTACAGACTACAAAGGCACACAGATCCATCTAAAGGGCACCATTGGATGATGTGTACATTATTCCTGGATTTGCAGGATATGTGCATTATAAAAGATTGAGACTTTGCTTTTTAAATAAATTAATGAATGCATGTTACTATTCATTTCTTTCTTTTTTGGTCTAATGCTTTTTCTTCCCATTCCATCCTGCTGCTTTCAGTTTCCTTCATTGACAGCCTGCTATAATCCCATTTTCCACACTTTCCTACACATTCATAGACTTCTCATTGTGACCCATGCTTGAAGGGTTTCCCTTCTATTTAAGGTCCCGCATATAAGGGTCCCTTCGTGTTTAGGTTATAAGGTGTGTGCACCTACCAACACTGGGGCATGGGATGGGGAAGTATCTGTCATACAGCAGCTCAGTGACAAATGATTTTTTGTGGCTTAATTCCCCCCCTCCCTAATGTGCTGACATCACTGATTGGCTGGGAAGGTAATGAGGAATGACTATGAGCATGTGTCCTCACCCTAGGCCCAGAGGGAGATCACATTTTCTATGCACCCCCCCCCCCAAGGTCAGTGCTATCTGTGTGAGCTCTTGTCTCCATATGACCTCCAGTGGAGCACTACCCAACACCCCTCACACTACCCAGCATCTCTCACACTACCCAGCATTTCTCACACTACCCAGCACCTCTCACTCCTCCAGGATAGGCATATACTTATTCTTCATGCCTGAGCCACTAACTGCACCACAGTCAATGTTTTATCCTTCTACAACCACGGAAACTTATTTTGGTCCTCAACTGTGACAGGGAGACACTCGGGGAGACTGCTCTGTATGTCACTTCAGACAACTACAGTTCTTCACATATGATATTCATGTGATCAAGAATGATCGTTCCATGTGCACTCTGTCAGAATACATTTATACATCCAGTCTTGTAAGAGACTGAGATATGCCTGTATAATCCACAGTATTTTACTAATAAAAATAAAAGTAACAATTACAAAAAAGAGAAATATAAAAAACACAATTCAGCTCTTCAACAGACTTTATTAAAGATTCATCTGTGAGAAGAGTCTGCTAGAATTTTACACCATGGGCCACATCAGCAATGTGATCTTAAAGAAACTCCAGTCTCAGCAGCCATTACTAGATTTTTTTCTATGCCCCTTCTTTGTTGCTGAGGTTTGGAATCCTTTACCTGGGGTCCATTGTTACCACAGAAGATGAGGTTTGTAACTATGGACTCTCCCACTGTGGTTACTTCTCCCTGGCCATGCCTTTAGAGATGTTTGATGCATGGTAGAGAAATGCTGTCTTCTGCAAAACCTAGCATTAAAGTCAAATAGGAACATGACTACCGAGGAAGTCACTTACTGTGCTGTCCAGCCAGCCTTCTGTTCCCTGTCAGAGTGATGACTGGTTCAGTGTTCATTCACACTGTTCTGCAGTGAAAGAAAATATGTTCATATGATGTGCACTTCACAGATGACAAATGCATATATTCATGCTATAACTAAGCCTTTTGGCTGTATTTTTAAATATAGTCTCTATCTGGAGTTAACTGAAGTGCATTTTCTGTTACTGCCCTATTATTGCAATACAACAGCCACCTGTTCTTTTCTGAGTAAAATGGTTAAGAATGCACCGTATGAATTCTATTAAATGGCATAGTAATAGGTGAGAAGCTATATAGTATTATTGTTTATCATACAGGTTTAGCTATTGTACATGTTATTACCTGTAGCTAGGTTTTAAGATGAAGGAATATTTGAACTGCTATATGATGGACATCACTATAATAGCAGGGTAAGGCTGGCTGCATTTTATTTTCTAACAATGTGTTACATGTCAAAAAGTGAGGTTAGCCCACTGATTCTTATATTTTCTAGGTTGGGCAATGCCAAAAATGTAATGGCAATACAGAATTTATGAATAAACTAAACACCTACCTCAGCAGATTTGATATGGACAACACTGTGCCAAATAAGTTCCCTGTCGAACAGGGTGAGGAGGTGCTATGTCTTAGAACATGTGATGTTCTGAAGACCCTGAGGTGAGTAAATCCAAGAAAAGCAGCTGGTCCTGATAATATTATGGGAAGGATGCTAATAGACTGTGCTACCCAACTCTCCACTGTGCTAACAGATATATTCAACGCATCCCTGCAGCTAGCCATTATACCCAGTTGCTTCAAAAATACAGCAATCATTCCCTTACACAAAAAAATCCTAACTAACAAGTCTAAATGATTACTGGCCAGTTGCTCTTACATCAATGGTAATAAAGTGTTTTTAGTGGTTGATCATGAACCGTATCTCTTGAAGCCTACCTGCAACACTGGACACATTACAGTTTGCTTATAGATCTAACCACAGCAGCGCTGATACAATAGCTATAGCACTTCATGAATCCTTGGCACTTCTAGGGAACAATAATTGCCTTGTCAGAATGCTGTTCATTGATTTTAGTTCTGCCTTTAACACTGTCACCCCCCAGAATCTGATATCGAAGCTGATCCAGCTGAGCTTCAACACTCCCCTATGTAACTGGATACTAGACTTTCTCATCAACAGACCCCAAAAAGTATGTGAGGGAAATAACAGTAAAATCAGTATTACATTGAGCACGAGTGTCCCTCATGGCTGTGTTCTGAGTCCTCTGCTGTGCACCTTGTTGACACATGACTGCATGGCCAAGCATGAATCCAACAAAATCATCAAATTTGCAGATGATACCACTGTCATAAGTCTTGTCAGAAATGGTAAGGAAACAGCCTACAGGGGTGAAGTGGAGCATCTGATAGGCTGGTGTGACAGGAACAATCTGGCCTTAAATCAAAACAAGACCAAATAATTAATAGTGGACTTCAGGAGTACTCAGGAGATACAGCAACCTCTGGAAATTAAGGAGGTGGCAGTGGAAACAGTCAAAAACACCAAGTTCCTGGGGGTGCACAGTGCACACTTCAGATGACCTTTCCTGGTTGACTCTTGTTAACCATACAGTGAAGAAGGCACAACAAAATCTGCACTTCCTATGGAACTTGGAAACTGAAGAAGGCAAACCTGACAGAGTCTGTCCCCAAAGCCTTCTACAGGGGGACAATTGAGAGCATCCTCTCAAATAACATCATAGTTTGGTATAGTAACTGCAAAGCATCTGATTGAAGGGGTCTCCTGACGGTAGTGAGGACAGCGGAAAAAGTCATTGGTTTCTTGCTCTCATCCATGGATGATCTGCATGAGACTCGATGTATAGGAAGGGCTAGGAAGATAATTAATGCTCTAACTCACCCTGCCATTGGCATGTACTTCTGCTTTTCCTTGGGCAGGCAGTATCACAGCTTACACTTCAAAACATCTGGACTGAACAGGAGCTTCTTCCCTCTGTCCATAATGCTGCTGAACTTGAATGCCAGGCATGACAGTGAATAATTAGATCAATATGCCACTTGCTCTGAAGTATCAGCTATAATAGTCACTCTGGCAAATTTCTTCAGTAACTGGTACAGTTAGCCTGATTTCTTATGCTATTACTTCCTGAATGTGCAATAGTCAGGAGTGAGTCACCAGTCCATTTATGTGCAATATGAACATTAGAATACATCATAGTACAACTGATGAAGTGCAATATTCTAAGCAATCACAATGTGAAGTCATAGTCTTGCAATACTTACTACTATAATACTCTCTAAAGTCTTCCTGTCCAATTGTGGTAATGTATTGTGTTATTAATATTTTAATTATTACTGTATGTGAATTAGTCTTACTGTCATTCAAACTATGTGCTGATTGTTATGTCTTGCATGGAGACCAAAGCAATGTAATTTAATTCAGCTTTCACTGCTTTGTATATCTGATCGGCAATAAAGTTTAATTTGACTTTGACTTTGACTATAGCGCTGGAGCTTAAACTCAAAGATTTAGAGGGCAGATGTTGAGGGCTAAATTATTTTTCTTTGGCTTACCAGATGGGGAAGAAAACAATATTACATTTTTTATGAAGAAACTTTTAAGAATGTGATGGGCCTATTATAGCATGTAGTATGTTATGCTATACTGTTAACACAGCTTGATTCGGGTTAAATCTACCATCATGCATCTTTCTCATCTCAAGATTGTCTGTTTCATTAATTATATAGGTAAACAAGACATTTTATTTTAGGTCCATAGGATTCCACAAGTCAGGCAGGGCTCAACAGGAGCTCCCCCTTCCCAATGCATTTAAAAAATGCAGAATACAGAGACATTTATCTCATGTTAACAGCCACTTCCATGAACTCCAGGTAAACTGCCCTGCTGTTTTTCATCTCCTGAATCAGAGTGACATAATTTTTTAACAGTAACAAGTGAGGCTAACGTGATGCTACCTAAAAAACTTATTTAAGCAATATAAAACCCTTCAGTGTTAATTCTTAATAATCCTTTGCAACCATTTATTTTTGTATTTTGTAATCCAGTTGCTACTAACTGGTGAATTTTCAGTGATTATTGTGTGATAGTTAAGTTCTTTGTTTTTGTTATGGAATGATTTTCTGTGGAGTGTGAAGTTCCAGGGATGAAAATCTGCACTTCCAAATCAGATGTCATAGTTATTTTCCCAAAAAAGCACAGACTGCTTTCTCCAAATGAAGGGTGAGCAGCTGGAATAGGATGAGGGATTTAAGTATGTTGTGGTCCTCAAGGTGAGGACAGAGGTCATTGAGAGACTGACCAGTGGATTGGTGCAGCACCAGCAGTGCAACAGGACTGCAGCTGACTGAGGTGGAAAAGCAAGAGATGAATCATGGGATGAAACTCCCAAATTACCAGTCAGTCTATGTCCATATCCTCTCCTAGGGACAGGAAATTTGATTAGTGAATAAATGGATGAGATTGTGGATGTAGGCAGTTGAAAGTATTCCCTTTGGCACAATAGCATGGCATTCTTTTCAGGACAGAATGAGGAGCTCAACAAACTGGAAGGATCTCAGAGTACAGACTCTGACCTTATGTGAAGAGGAAAGTCAGTTGAGTCAGTTAAGCTGGTTCAGTCACCTTGTGAAGATGCTCCAGTGCTTCTGGTATGGAATATCAAGTACATGCTGAAGTTGTTCTAAGCTGTAGTGCGACTGACATACTGCCTACTGCAATATTGGGAAAAGATAAGTGTTTATTCTCAATTATCTTCTGTACTTTTGATTCAACATCTCTGTAATCTGTACAAGTGTTTTTACTCTCCTTTTTGTTGAGTGATAAAGCTGAGTATCTGTTACTGCTACCCTCAGTTTGCAGTGAAATCTTTTTTCTAGAGGACTATCTGTTTTCTTTGTGGGAGAGAGTGAACAGGACTAGTTTAATCTAGCTACAGGCTTTCCTGCAAAACTGTTATTGTTGATTGGACAGGCTTCTGTTCTCTACCTTTAATAGCCAGTGTTTTACATCAGATATACCTGTTTGCTGAAGCTGTTCTAAGCTGCAGAGAGACTGACCTCCTGCCTACTGTGATATTGGGAAAAGATAAGTGTTTATTCTCAATTATCTTCTGCACTTTTTATTTAATATCTCTGTAATCTGCACAACTGTTTTTTCCCACCCCCTCTGCCCAGTTCTTGTGGTGGCTTTGAGTTGCCCACCTCTGATATAAAGTTGATACTGGCCACTCCCCCCAGTCACATTACATCAGCTCATTCTACTGTTTATAGTGAGAACTTAGCAAAGGCCCACCTCTTTAGCTTCTGAATATTGAATTATCGGTTTCCTATTGTATTCTCAAAAGCCGACAATGTTGGATCCAACATTGTCAACACGAGAATAGCGAAAGTGCAGAACGTCGAATGGGTAAAAGGAAATCTCTGTAAGGGGAGATTTCCATTTACTTCAATGTAGTGCGGTCTCGGAGCTGGTACATTTAAGTAGCGGGGGTTATTTATTTTTTATGAACATTCGAAATTTTAATGGTTTGATCATTAAAGGTCGACCTTTAGTGATTCAAACCATTAAACTTTCGATGTTCTAATATAGACCCAAATTATCTCATTATCTTCTATTTATTTTCTACTATCCAGGACTGTTTGTTAGCTTCTGAGCGGTGCCAAAAAGTCTGCTCTTCAATTTTTCCCATAGATGTGCTAGTTCTCTCCTCTCCTGAACTATTACTAGCTTATTAGACTACAACTTTACCAGACTTCTTGTAGCAATTGTTGTAGCACACAAAAGTGCTACCAGCACTAAACATTCTACATGAAAACAGCTCCAGTACTTATTATTACTGCCCACCCCTCAGGGCATGTCTAAAGGTCAGTTTCCTGTCTTTCTCCTATTAACCTGCTGAGCTTGGGCATCCTGAGGCAATGTAGCAACTTCCTCATGTACACTGACAACCCTCTCCTCTTACCTCCCAACACTCAGACTTGTGAGAGATGCACTTATATATCCATATTGGAAGCCGCACACTCTCCAGCCAAGACTGGAATAGCTGGTTAAGAGAAGAAGGTCAACATCTTCAACACACCACATGAAACACATAACCCTCCAGAACACACACCAACACTGCCTTCACATAAAAACACAAACCACACACCCTCCTTCATGGAAGCTGTCAATAAAAATCTACCCAAACAGCAGAGACCCCCAAGGTAAAAATGCACTTGACCACGACAACACAACACTAATCACGAGACACATAACTCTCCTAAACAGTATGCCACTCAACCAAAGCCCTAAATGCATAACAGCATGCCCAACACACAAGTCATAGGTGACTCGATAGTGAGGCACACTGATGTCCCACTCACTAGGTTGAATAAGGAGAAAGTAACATTCAGCTGCCTGTCAAGTGCCAGGATCCACCACACAATGCATACACTCAGGTCCCTCACCAACAGGTACAAATATGACTCTGTCATTGTACATATGGGTGTGAATGACCTGAGACGTACCTCCCTAGACTACATGAAAAGAGACATGGAGGAGCTCTTGGATTATGTAGCCCAGGCGGGTATGACCCTAGCCTTGAGCAGCCTCTTACCATCACCTAGAATGATACCACAGTACAAGCAGAAAATGAATGATTTCAACAATTGGCTAAGTTTCTGGTATCATTCTAAGAGGATCGAGTATCTGTCTGCCTGGGATGACATGACTGACAGACCTCAATGCTTTGCTAGAGATGGCCTGCATCTGTCACCCCTGGGCTTCTGGATACTGGCCAAGGCTCTTGCCTTTTAGGCAGAGTTGCAAAGACCAAATCACCACCATAATAGCTACAAACAAATGCAATCGAGGGTAATGCTGCTCAATGCTAGAAGTCTAAATCTCAAAATGCACTCACTCGAAGCAGTCCTTAAAATGGAGAACATCGACATTTGTGCTGTAACAGAGACCTGGTTCAAGGCAGCAGAAAGCACCCCTGCACTACCAGGCTATAACTCATTCCACACCTTTCGGTCCCAGAACTTGGACACCTCCAGACTGGTAGCCCAACATAGTGCATCAGAGATACTTCAGGTGCAGCTAACATTGGGTAAGACAGTGATTCAGGTCATAGCCTGCTATAGGTCCACAACCATGACCCAAGAGTCACACTCCACATTCCTAAGCACCCTGGAGAATATTAGGGCCCAACCTCACACTCTCATACTGGGTGACTTCAACTATCCCTCCATTAACTGGGAAAACTACTCATGTACCAATACATTTGCCCAATGTTTCCTGGAATTCCTTAATTCCAATGCCCTGGACCAGCTCATTCTTACCCCCACTAGAGGCAACTTTCTTGACCTGGGCATTACTAACATGGGTGGCCATTGCTCTATACCAATAGTCGACTCCTCCCTGGTTAGATCTGACCACAAACTAATCACCTTGGAAATCCACCTCCTCCCCCCTCCACAAAGGTAACCACCATGAAAAACTTCTCCAAAGCTAACTTTGGGGTCCTAAAAATAGAGGTGGCTAATTTCACAACACCCATGCAATTGGAGAACAGCTGCATGACCACCAAATCATACACTAATGCCCTGCATGAACACATACACAAATGCATGGATCTCGCCATACCCAATACAACTAAGACACTCTCCTCCAAAAAAAGGAAGCCAATCTGGTGGTCCCCTGCCATAAACAAACTCTACAACAGAAGGAGGAAACTGATGCAGAATAAGGTGAAGTCCCAGTAGTGGAAAAACTCCCTTATCAGCCTCAAAAAAAAGTTGAGATCCCTCATCAAATCCTCTAAACCTAGCTATTAAAAACAGAATTGCATCAGATAGTAAAGACACCCACAAGGCCTTCTATAGTTACGTAAAGAATCTCCACAACAGTACCCAGATTTGCTCGGAGCTGTTACACAGTGGCACATCCCATACTGAGCCAACAGATATTGCCAATATACTGGCCATTAAAATAGTACTGTCCAAGGCCAAAAATACAGCTTCTATGGGACCTGACAACATCCCTGGCTGTGTTCTACATGAACTACAGATTGAACTGGCACCTCACCCGTGTGCCCTGTTCAATCACAGTCTCACCTCAGGCTTTGTCCCTACTGAATGGTGCAGTGCTACAGTCATCCCTCTCCACAAAGGAGGAACAACTACAGACCCTGGGAAATATCGCCCCATTAGCCTGACAAGTCTGATATGCAACGCTATGGAATGCATCATCATGAACCTAATAAACATCGATATAAGGAATCTCCAAACTCTGGATCCCACACAGTTTGGTTTTGCGAAGGGTAGATCATGCCTGCTCAACCTGGTCAACTTCTTTGAGTCAGTCACCAGAGCCATGGATGAAGGCAAGGTGGTTCATACAGCCTACCTTGATCTGGCCAAGGTCTTTGATACCATTCCCCACTGAAGAATCAGAAAAACTCACTTAGCTAGCCATCAACCCCTATATCACTAGGTGGGTTGCAAACTGGCTCACAGATAGAACCCACAATGTGAAAGTAGCTGACTCCAAGTCAGACTGTCGACCAATCACGAGTGGAGTCCCACAGGGTTTGGTCCTGGGTCCTCTCCTGTTTGGTATCTACTTCTCTGAGGACCAGGCCAACATGAATGAACTCTGGTTGATGAAGTTCACAGACGATTGCAAGTTGGGAGCTATAATTAACTACCCAAGTGATGTTGACATCCTACAGAAAGGCCTCACTAAGACCAATGACTGGTGTCAGAACCATGGCCTTAAGCTCAATGCCAAAACACGTGTCATCATCCCCTTTGGGAAAAAAACAATTCCCATGAATTACCACACCGATGGTAGTCAAATGAACACAGAAGGCATCATAAGAGATTGGGGAACACAGGTTGACAGCAACCTCTCTTTTGACCACCACATTGCCACTGTGGCCAGGATGTCCTTCTATGTGGTACATCTCATTTCTAAGGGTTTTGCATCCAGGAAGAAAAAGTTCATTGTCTCCCTCTACTCTTCCCTCATTAGGCTTATCATCGAGTACAGTGCCCCATCTGGCATGTACCTCACTAGACACCTGCAACAACTGGAGAGGCCACAAAAGTACCTCACAAAGAGAATCATAGACCTTAAAAACTTGTCCTTTATGGACAGAATCAAAAAACTCCAACTGTTCGCTGTCTCATATCGCCTACTTAGAGGCGATCTCTGCTTGACTTAAAAAAGCCATGTCTGTCCCAGCTCTGTTAGAAATGCTACAGCTAAAGAAATCCCAATCCCTCCACACTACACACTCCAGTGGCCTCAACCTCATTACCACAATCAACAGAACAAGCTGGAGGGACAAGTTCATAACCCAGAGACTGCCCGTGCTATGGAATAGACTTCCCATACATGTCACGTGGAGTGCCTCACTGGCACTCTTCAAGAGAAATATTGATGACTGGCTGGGAAATAGAAAATTCATCCTGGGGATCACTCCAGTGGCTTTACTAGACAGAGGCACTGGGAACTAAGCTCAGGTGGCACAATGCCAGGGTAATCCTATGGGCTAGGCTTGTAAAGGCTCCAGGGCCATTAGCCTAGTATATACCTATGAACCTATGAACATCCTGAAAAGATAATATCTCTCAACTTGCTTGGGAATCTCTGAGGATATCAAGAGGTGATATGGAAACTGTAGGTGGTGATAATGCAGTTTCATCTTCTCTTCTGAGCTTGTTACCAATGTAACCCTCACTAGGATAAATAGTTTAAAAAAATGGTGGTTATTGGTGATGATAAGGGAAATGAGAACGTTAATACCTGTCATAGCCCAAGCACCCCCTATTATTTATGGAATTTAAGGAAAGATTTCAATCCCTTCTAGCTGAGTTTTTCTGTGGCCTCTAGAAGTAGTGGTAGGAATTTGGTTATATAGCTGGCAGCTCCACCTGAGAGTGTGAATCACCCAGGCCTAACATTCAGCCTTGTCCCTACATATAAGACAATGTGTGGGATGTTATCTAACTTCTAGGCAGAGATATTGTTGTGTTGGTGGCTCTGCCTGAATTTTTGAATAGCCTAGGTCTAACACTTATCACTGTCACATATACAAGACAGCATGCAGGGCTTTGTACATGGAAATGACCTAAAAGCAAGCAAGAAGACTGCACCAACAAATGCTCTTATATGTCATTTTAACAAGCAATAAAATCAGAAATAACAAGGTAAGAATATAGACAATACAATACAATGCTAAGTATGCTATGTATGCCCTATCTCCACTGCAACTGGCCAGTTTCTCAAAGCTAGGGGAAACCATCCACATGCTCCAATTGTCAGAAGCTCAGTCAGAACTCTGTAAAAGTACAGTTAGAGCATGAAAAGCTTTGAAGCATTTTTCCCAGGAGGAAGATAACTGCCAAGAAGGCAATGCTAAGAAATAAATCAAACAGTAACTATATACAAAAAACGAGTGGAGAAATTTACACCCTGGCAACACCAAAGAAATGGTGGCTGGACAGAGGGAAGGCTAATGCAACAGAGGGCTATTAGAACATCTACTGTTATGGTGAGTTCTACTTACACAACTGTACTATAATCAAGCATAGATCACTGTTGCAGTAGCCTAATCTCTGTGGGTAGACTACTATAGCTGTAGGGAAGAAAGAGGAAAAAGGGAGGAGGCCATTAGAGTAAGACTTCAACACCCCCCCTCCCCCCTCGGAGAATGGTTCGATAAAAGCCTGTTCTGGACCTAAAAAATGAATACAGTTTGTAGTGCTCTGTAAAAGTGTATACAGAGGACCAAGCTGCCACCTCTAGAATATGTCTAAAGTCCATCCTTTTTCAGAAAGCCATGGAAGAAACCAATATCTTAGTGGAATGGGTTGTAGCCTTATCTATAAGCGGTTTATTATGGTGAGTATAACAAAAGGGAATACCATGAGGCAACCACCTGGAAATGTATGTGTGTATTTATTTATTTATGTATTGGCATTTGTTTACTGTGAACATCTGACTGAACAATGTCCTTTTCAAGGAAGGCCCGGGGAGAAAAGCTCCATTATATAGACATCATGGACATTCATTTATGTATTTATTTATTTATTTTACATTTGTTGACCGGGCTAGTCTAACTGGATATATATCCATTTTCAGTAGAGGCCCGGGGAGAACAGCTCCATTATATAGACATCATGGACATAATTTGTATTGTTTCACCATTTGCAGACAGTTTCATTCATGAGCAACAGTTCCTTTATTCAGACATCCCTGTCATCAATTACATCATTTACAAGCAGTTTTGATTAAAAATAACATTTCCATTGTTATAGATAAATATATTTTTTAAATACAGGGATGTATGTGCAGTACAACATCATCACTATACAAAGATTGTTAGTTTTTATGTAAGAATATTTGTTGCTATAAAGACTTTTTCAAAATTTAGGACACGGGAAGATAAGCTAAAGACTGAGAGCAGCTAAAAGGATGGAGTGGAAATGGAGCAAGGAAGATAAACGAGATGAGATGATCGAAGAGTTTATAGCTGAGATAACAGTACATTAAGTTTTGTGCAGAACAGAGTTATGGCACAAATTCTTGTAGCTATATTACTATCAGCTTGACCAGGGGTGGTGCAGGTGCAGAGCCATTCAGGTGTTGCTTCAGCTGGCATTTAAAGTCTTTCAGGTTGCAGAGTGTTCTTAAGTGGATGGGATCATATTCCAGCTATTAGTAATGCAGTGTGAATACAGTAAGTATCCTGCAGTGTTGTTAGGTTTAGTTGCAAGGAGTAATGATTTGTCATTGGAGTATACAGGAAGAATGAAGAGAGGACTGAAAAGATGGGAAATTATCAGGGTTGTGCAGTGGTTTGAAGGTAGTAATTGTGAGTACAATGGAGAATTATTTAGTTTGAGACAGTTTATCTGTTTTAGAGAAAGACAGTGATGTGATCTATATTGTTGGCTGGTTGCGAATTTGGCTACTTTATTGTAAAATTGTTCTAGTTTGACTGATAGAGAGGAGTTGAGATTAGATAAGGTTAGGACAGGAGAGCCATGCAATAAGGTGGGGAGTAGAAAATAAGTCGGTATGTTCCATCTAGTAAAGTGACCAAGGTAGTGTTTTACTAGATTTCGGTGTGTCTCTTTTATGGATTGTTGAAGGTGAAGATCAAATTTCATATGGACATCCATAACATACCTGTCAACCTCTTACAGCAAATAATCTGGACAAAGCCATCAATAAAAGTGGGATAAAGGCACAAAAATAGAGACAATGTTTAAATATTGCTCTTACAAACTTAGAAAGTTAATAGAATAACAGGTTTTGCATTAGCATGAATTTTCTGAAGGACATGAAGTCTGAAGCTGTCATTATTTTCTAACTTCAGTCTTTGATGATTTGCCACTAATGTCCCAGAAAACCACAAATTTGTGAAAAATGGACCAAAGATAGTCAAAAATCTGGACATTCTGCAAATATCTGTACAGTTGTGAGGTATGATCCATAATCATAGATAGTATTTGGTGTGGGATACTAGTTCTGTATTTGTCGTGAGGGATAATGGTATATTAAATATAGTTTTTCTTGAGGAGAGAGAATTGGGGGTGAACAACAGTAGTTTATTTTTTTTAATTAGCAAGCCAAACCTCTATGGAGGAGAAGGATTTATGTGTTATTGTTTTGAGCATGGGTAGTGTTCTAGCTGCACACATTAGAGTGGAGTCATTTGTCTATTGTACTATGCTGACCACTTTGGCTGCACTGGTTAGGTCTTTGAGAAACAAATTAAACAGTAGTGGCCTTCAGATGGAGCCTTATGGAACTATGATGGATTTAGGAAGGAAAGAGGAGAAATCATCTTGCCATTTCACCTCATGGGACCTATTAGTTAGGTAACTAATAAGCCAGTTAAGAAAGTAGGGTGATATCCCATATGAAGGGAGTTTAGTTAGGAGAATTTGATGAATACCATGGATAAATCCAGAAAGAGGGCTGAGGTTAGAAGGCCTGAATTTCTATTCTGATTTATTATATCTGTGAACTTTAGAAAGATAGTGGTAGTACTGTGATTGGGTCTGAAACCATGCTGTGAAGGAGAGAAGAGGTTGTGAGAAGCAATATATTGAGAGTGTATATGTCTTTCCAAGATTTTGAATAAGGGTAACAGAATGGTGATTAGTCTATAGCTTGTGAGCTTGGTTGATAAGCCACTTTTATGAAGGGTATTATATAGGCCTTTTTCCACAAGATGGGGACATATTTTAATTGTAAAGCGTGGCATATTATAATATAGATAGGTATGCAAGTCTATCTGCAGTGTGCTTGAGGTATTCAGATGGAATTTGGTCAGAGGCAGTTGTTGGTATGTTAAGGGAGCAAAATTTTTAATTGCAGATATTGCCACTGCAGTGAGTGTGAAGATTAGTTACAGCTTCAATGATTGGAGTAGGATCGATGGTTTTATTGTACTTTTTTAGGAAGGAGGTTGCTATATTTGTAAAGTGTGAGTGTGAAGACACATGAAGGCTGCCAGCCTAGCCAGATAGAATTTTGTAGATAATTCTGTCATTTGTAAATATTAATGTAAGCCACCGGCTTGTTCTCTTGAATGTGAAAAGACTGCATTGGATATTGAACTGCAAAAATGTAACAACAGTGCACTCTGCTGTAAGAAAGCTAAGTCAATCATTTTATGACTGTCTTTGATGTCAAAATTCGGAGCCAATATGTCTAGAGGGAGGCATCCTGCCTATTGCTTTAAGGTCAGAGTCAATGGCTAGAATTTGCATGCATGAATGTCCTTTATTGACCTGGTTTCTGACCAGGTGTAAAGAATGAAAATGTAGTTTCTGTTAGCCTGGGAACACCAGAGAGGTGTGAAGAATGATGTCATGTAAAGCAGTTCTGTGTTATCAATTTAAAGATAGAGAATCAGAGAGCTCTGAGCATTTGTCTTGAGATCATCCAACTCAGCACTGTCTGTGTCTAGAGGTAAGTAGGATTTTAGAACAGTGTTTTCTCTTAGAAATAGCTAGGAATTAGGAAGAGTAGACTAAGTGTTTTTCTGTGTTTATGTTAGGACTTTTCTACTTATTATTTTAAGTATTTCTCTGTGATCTCTGAACTTTTGACTAGCACTGTGTAGTAAGACGTATTGCCTTGTGTTTTTTTTTATTTATTATTAAATATTTTTAAAACTTTCAACTGTGGCTGTTATATGTAGAGTTAATTTAAGCTCTAGAGTACATTGCATGCCTATAGTGATACAGAGCCAAGTCACTCTAATAAGCCTTGACTGTTCAGTCATGCTTACCATTTGGATAATAATATTGCACAGTAATAATTGGACACCCTCTCAGAAGGCCTTTCAGTAGCTGATATTAGTGGATAGTGGCATCTGATACTACTGTATAGTCTGGGTAAAAAGGGCACAGTTGGAGAACCTGTGCCTGCCTTCCCCAGGAGTGTCTGTGTGGTTGTATAAAACTCTTATCTCAAAGTGTGTGTGCATCAGCTACTTCGGCAGGGACACGAAGCACTGGTTGGACAGAGAGGGAGCTGAAGGTTTTAGCTTGCCCACTAGGGTGAGATATGGACCCTATAGCTGTTCCAGTGGGGAGTCTGATTGGAGACCTGGAGAGAAAGGGAGCAACCCACCCCAGACTGACTGTGATCTTTGTGTGCTCCTAAGGGAAATTGTACTTTACTGTGTGTGTATTTATTATCCTTTCCCTATATGGACACCCCTTACTGGTGTTAGAGGTGAGGATTGAGGCTCCTTGATTGCTGGGCCAGTGCACGGGCATCACATATTAATTATTTGGGAGTGGTAGGATAGTCACATCACATATTAATTGGTTTACAAATACTAATTGGCTTGTAGTGGTGTGGGTAGAGTGAATTCCTGTAGCATGTGTATAATGATCACTGAGGGTGTTTTTTGTACTCTAAATCAGGCACGCAGTGAATATTCAGAGTTCAGATCACAATTGTTTTATTTCTTTTGTTAGCTTAGTTAGTCAGGGAGAGCAGGCAGCATGTAAGCAGAAGAGTACAGAAAGCTGACAAGGAGCCAGCTGGCTGAGATGTGCCAGGCTAGGGGACTGGTGCATGGAAACCTGACTAAGGCAGACATGATTGCAGCTTTGGTCACAGCTGCATCAGAAAACAGTAACCAGGAGGGTAATCAGACTGGCAGTGGAGATGTACCACCCTCAGAGAATGGACAGCTCAATCTTTCTGCAGAGGACTAAAAATCCATCTGGATCTAAAGAGACTTGAGTTGGAGGGCAGGCATTGAGACATTGAAGCAGCTGAGATACTGAGACATCTGCAGGCTGAGGAGAATGAAAAACTGCTATGCCTGGAAGCTGAGGAAAAGGAGAGGCAGAGGCAGCATGAGAAGGAGATGCTGACTCTTTGCCAAAGTCATGGAGGTAATGGGGAAGGGAGTAACTGGATCCCAGAAGCACAAAAGGTCAGTAAATTTCTTTCTTCCACAATTTAAAGAGAAGGATAATTTGGATAGTTCCATTCATGTTTGAGAGAGTATGTAAAGAGTATGATGTTGAACAAAGGCTCTGTGTATGGTTCCTGACCCCCTTATGCCATGGTAAAGCTGTAACTGTGTTGTCTAAACTGTCTGATGTTGATTGTTTTAATTACACTGTTGGTAAGCACTGCTTGTTAGAATGTTTTAAGCTAACACCTGAAACTTATAGGAAAAAGTTTTGTGAGCATAGACACAAGGCAGATGAAAGTGTGTGTGAATATGTTTTCTGAACTGTGCACTTGTTTTCATAGGTGGATGAGTGGATGTCAGGTCACCACTTTTGAAGGGCTGTCAGACCTTTTGGTGAGGGAACAAGCCCTTAGCACTTTGGCTGAGGACATAAGGATCTGGTTAGCTGATAGACAATGTGCTACTTCTGATGAGTTGGGGAAGAAAGGAGACCTATACCTAGTAAGCAGGACATCCCTGCACAGGAAAGGGACCCCCCCAGTACTGCTCATGGGTCTAAAGAACCCATGGTTGGCAGCACAGACTGCCCCAACAGAATCTGCCAGCAGCAGGGGAAGCCACTAATCCAGGTACACATACAGGACCTAGGGTTAAATGTTTTGAATGCAACTAGTGTGGCCATGTGGCATACATATGTCCACAGAGGCAAGGTGTGGAACAAAAGGTGAGAGCGCCAGTAAGTGGGAAAGACAAAATGCCAATAGTAGGTTGTCTTGAGACAACAGGGGTACCAAACTACCATCCTGCAGATGTCCTGATAGGGAAGGATTTGGATAAGGCAGTACCATGTGCTTATGCAGTTGCATGCAGTCAAGCTTCGAGACAATCATGTGGGTCTGGTAGCCTGGGGGAGACCCAGACAGACTGCATGCTTACAGCCAGGACTGGTGAGGTGGTTTTCTTCATGGAAGGAGCTACTCTGTAGCAGTGAGACTGAAGGTGAGCCACAGCTGCTTGTGGGTACTGATGTTACCTTGGACAGATTGACTGCAAAGGTAGAGGTGAGTAGTAGTACCCAGGCTGACAGTGAGGCACCACTGTCAAAAGATGCCAGACTTCCTGTGGAAGGGGACCTGGAAAAGGTTAGAAAGAGAGAGTTGAGACAAGCTCAGTTCCCAGACCCTACATTGTAAGGCCTGAGGCAGGTAGCTAGTGAGGCACCCGATTTTCAAGAGAAGGGGGAATCTGTATACTGGGACAAAGGGTTACTGTATAGAGAGTGGACCCCTGAGGGAGGGCTAGAAGATGTGAGGGTACAGCAGTTGGTAGTGCCTTGAGGCTACCATCTGCCGCTTCTAGCCATAGCCCATGATATTCCCTTTGCAGGTCATATGGGCATAAACCATACAAAGAGATGTATTATGCAGAGCTTCTATTGGCATGGAATTTCCAGAGATGTAACAGGGTACTGCAGGACTTGTGAGCAGTGCCAAAAGGTAGGCAAGGCAGGAGACAAGGTGAGAGCTCCTTTGATGCTTTTGCTTTTGATTGAGGAGCTATTTCAGAGGGTAGCTATGGATATTGTGGGGCCTCTGAGTACCCCAAGTTCCACAGGAAAAGTATATAATAGTGGTAGTGGATTATGCTACATGATACCCTGAGGCAGTGGCTCTGTCCTCCATTGAGGCAGAAAAGGTGGCAAATGCTTTGTTAGAGATTTTCAGCAGGGTTGGTTTCCCAAAAGAAATACTGACTGACAGATGTGCCAATTTCATGTCAGATCTGCTGGCTTGTCTGTGGAAGTACTGTGGGGTGAAGCACCTAAAGACCACCCCCTACCATCCCCAGACTAATGGTCCTGTTGAGAGGTTAAACTCTACAATCAAGTCCATGCTATGGGTATTTGCAGACCAGTTTAAGAGGGAGTGGGACAAATATTTGCCCCATCTGTTGCTTGCTTACAGAGAGGTTCCCCAGGAATCCACAGGTTTTTCACCCTTTGAGTTGCTGTATGGGCACAGGGTGAGGGGACCTCTAGATTTAATTTGTGATGAGTGGGAAGGTGAGTGTGAATCTCACATGGAGTCTGTTGTGGCATATGTCCTAAATCCCAGTACAAGGCTCAGGGAACTCATGGGCCTGGTCCAGGAGAACCTGGCAGAAGCCCAACAACATAAAAATGTGTGGTATGGCAGGAATGCTCAAGCTAAAGAGTATGCAGTGGGGCAGCAGGTAAGGGTTCACATTTCTTTCAGGCACAACAAGCTGCAAGCAGCTTAGGAGGGACCCTACAAGATGGTAAGATAGGTAAATTATGTTAACTACATGGTGGAACTGGTAGGCAGGAGGCAGGAGCACAAATTGTACCATGTTAACATGATGCAACCTTACCATGATAGGGGGGCCCTTGTGCTGAGCAATTGCAGTGGATTGCAAGAGGAATCTGAGGGAGATATGGTGACTGATCTCCTCAGTGATGCTCGGACTGACACCTGTGTAGAAGGGGTAACAATGTCCCAGCAGCTATCTCCTACCTAGGTTTGAGAAATTCGAGCAGTGTTACAGAAAATTGGGTACATGTTCACTGGAAACCAGGGTGCACCCACCTGGTGCAGCACCAAGTGGGTATAGAACCCAAAAGGCCTATTAGGCAGGCCCCTTATAGGGTGCCTGAGAGAGTCAGCAGACTCTGATGGAGGAGGTACAGGAGATGTTGGAACTAGGGGTGATTCAAGAGTCCAACAGTCGCTAGGCCTCCCCAGTGGTGCTGGTGCCAAAGAAGGATGGCAGCACCAGGTTCTGTGTGGACAACAGGAAATTAAATAGTCCCACAGAGTCATATGCTTACCCCATGTCTAGGACAGATGAGGCCCTACAGCAGCTGGGTGGTGCTAAGTATCTTACAACCATTGATCTTACCAAGGGTTACTGGCAGGTGCCCTTGATTCCCAATGCTAGAGAGAAGTCAGCCTTTTGACTCCTTTTGGCTTTTATGAGTTCACAAAGATGCCCTTTGGGATGCAAAATGCCCTACCAACTTTCCAGAGGCTGGTAGATTATATCCTGTCAGGAGCAGGAGGGTTTGCACTTGCTTACCTAGATGATATTGTCATCTACAGCCATTCCTGGTAAGAGCACCTTCAACATGTCAGGGAGGTGCTGGGCAGACTACAAAGGGCAGGGTTAACCATTAATCCCAGCAAATGTCAGGTGGGTATGGCAGAAGTCTCCTACCTGGGACATAGAGTGGGGAGTGTTAAGATCAGGACAGAACCTGCCAAAGTAGAAGCCATTCAGGCATGGCCTGCACATGTTACCAAAAAGCAGGTGAGGGCATTCTTAGGGATGGCAGAGTACTAAAAAAAATTAGTCCCCAGTTATAGTACCATAACTGCTCCCTTCACAGACCTGACAAGGAAAAACAGAGCCAGCCATCAAAATCCCAAGTTGCTAAGATGGAGCCTAGGGTTGCAGGCATATGATATGTCAGTGCAGCACTACAGTGGGATTAGCAATGCCAATGTAGACAGGCTCTCAAGACAGGGAATGGGGTAAGGTATACTCAGATAGACCTAACCTTCTCGAGCAGCATTTTTCAAGGGTCACTTGAAAAACTAGCTTGAGTTCTCCAGGGGGGAAATGCATAAAGATAGGTGAAGGCTGCCAGCATAGCCAGATATATTTTTGTAGATAATTCTGTCATTTGTAAATATTAATGTAAGCCACAGACTTGTTCTCTTAAATGTGAAAAGACTGCATTGGATATTGAACTACAGAAATGTAATAACAGTGCACTCTGCTGTAAGAAAGCTAAGTTAAGCATTTTATGACTGTCTTTGATGTCAAAATTCGGAGCTGATATGTCTAGAGGGAGGCATCCTGCCTATTGTTTTAAGGCCAGAGTTAATGGCTAGAATTTGCATGTATAAATGTCCTTTATTGCTCTCATTTCTGACCAGGTGGAAAGAATGTAAATGTAGTTTCTGTTAGCCTGGGAACACCAGAGAAGTGTGAAGAAATATGTCATGTGAAGCAGCTCTGTGTTATCAATTTAAAGATAGAGAATCAGAGAGCTCTGAGCATTTGTCTTGAGATCATCCAACTCAGCACCGTCTATGTCTAGATGTAAGTAGAATTTTAGAACTGTGTTTTCTCTTAGAAATAGCTGGAAATTAGAAAGATTCGACTAATTTTTCTGTGTTGATGTTAGAACTTTTCCATTTTAAGTATTTCTCTGTGATCCCTGAACTATTGACTAGCACTGTGTAGTCAGAAGTATTGTCTTGTGTTTTTATTATTTTTATTATTATTATTATTATTATTATTACATATTTTAAACCTTTCAACTGTGGCTGTTTTATGTAGAGTTAATTTAAGCTCTAGAGTACATTGCATGTATATAGTGATACTGTACCAAGTCACTCTAATAAGCCTTGACTGTTCAGTCACACTTACCATTTGGATAATAATATTGCACAGTAATAATTGGACACCCTTTCAGAAGGGCCTTTGAGTAGCGGATAAATATTAGTGGGTGGTGGCAGCTGGTACTACCTTTTAGACTGGGCAGAAAAGGGGCACAGCTGAAGAATCTGTGCCAGCCTTCTCCAGGAGTGTCTGTGTGGTTGTATAAAACTCTTATCTCAAAGTGTGTGTGTGTCAGCCACTTGAGCAGGGACACGAAGCACTGGTTGGACAGAGAGGGTGCTGGAAGTTTTAGCTTGCCCACTATGCTGAGATCTATACCCTATAGCTGTGCCAGTGGGGAGTTTGATTAGGAACCTGGAGAGAAAGGGAGCAACCAGCCCCAGACTGACTGTGATCTCTATGTGCTCTTAAGGGAAATTGTACTTTACTCTGTGTGTATTTATTATCCTTTCCCTATATGGACACCCCTCACTGGTGTTAGTGGTGAGGATTGAGGTTCCTTGATTTCTGGGCCAGTGCTGGGGTGTCACAGTGAGTTACAATGTGAAGCAATACCTTGGAAATTATTGGTTTGGTAAGAGCTGTGTTGGGTTGATTTTCCAGGATTGAGCAATGTATTTATGAATTTCCAGAAGTGTTTTGGGATTGTTTGATTGTTTGATGATGAATTTTGGACGTTGCTATAATAATCTTTTTTTTAATATTGTTTTATGCATTGTTAGGTATGGTTCCTTAACTGTGTATATTGTTGCAGGGATATTTAAGACTTGGTTTGTAGCCATGACTTCCAGGCTTTATCTCTAATTTGCATGAGTTGCTTTGCTTTTTTTTTATTTTGTTTGTTTGGTTTTTTCTAATTAATCAAGGAGCATGGAATAGGAAATTCATCCATGGTTTGGCACTTATGCCTCCAATGGGCACAGGCAGCCTGTAAATTATTCATCTCCCATGCCCTTGTTTGTAAACGTTTCATCTCTCAAGCCCCTGCTTACACATATCAAAGGTACCAGAACTTGTCAGAGATTTGGGATACATAGCTAGGTTTAAAAAGACCATAGTGGCTGCTAGCCTAGTACCTATGAACCTATAAATGCTAGGTAGCACACACACTTGCCACATAATTTGTTAACATAAATTAATGCAATATTAACAAAGCTTTTAATATTTGTAAGAGTAAGAGTAATTTCACAGTCACTTGTAAGCTGATCAGGTAATTTTCTTGGGCTTGGGTGATACTTCTGTCTTAGACACAGTTAACACAGAATAAAGATATGATCTCCATTTTCACATGTCACACAGTGATTGGTCTTAATCAGTTTATTATAATCCCTCTGTATACTTTGCACTTTATATTTCTGTTTTACACTTAGTCATCTAGGGAGCCATTCTCTCTCTTTCACTTTTAGCCATCATTGAGCGTATGCAAACTGATTGGATTATAGCTCTCAGCATCTTAAGAGACCAGTCTGGACCACAGGCCTAACAATGTATGACAAACAGACAAAATGTGGAACACTATTTTCACACTGTGTGAAAACATATTTTTTCCATGGGGCCTAAATGAAATGGGCTTTTTGCCAGAAGCATTAAGCAGAAATTTAAGAGTAAATACTGTACATCTATATAATTCAATAAAAAGCATGTTTATGATTCAAATCCAAAACTTTTATTTTATAATCTGCAAAAACACCATAACCACACCATAAATAACTAAATATGAAACAACATTTTATACAGAACCAAACTGAAATCAATTGCTCATTAATACCACTTCCTAAAGACATTTACCAGCTCTAATAAATTTTCTAAACAGGCATATTTTAACTACAGCAGATTCCCCACAAGCATGTTGTTTGCACTAAATGTATGAACAAATTAAACACTAGGGAGATATGCACCTATCATACTTTAGATGCACACTTATTGTATGCTGCTTTCTTAGCAGCATCTAAGACATTCTTTGGCTGCATAACATCATAACAGTTCAGTACTTTATTCATTTTAATAGCCAATAAAGGGTTCAATGTTTTTACACTGAGAAACTGAAGCAATTTACTCCTTACTTTACATACCATGCTAAATGTTCTTTCAGCTTCAGCATTTGAATGTGACAAGCAAAGTAAAGACATCATCAACTGCTTGAAAAGTGACAGTTTCCCATTACCCCAAAGGCCCTTTAGAAGCTGTGCCCAGTACTTGAACACACACACGTGGGGCCCATCTACTGGATCTGTGAGGGTCCCTGTGTAGTCAGTCTTATACTGGGTAAACACATCAAATAACTGTTCAGTCTCAGCATCATTTCCACAGACACCCACATAAAAAGAACAGCATGCCTGATAAGTCCAGAAAATATGTCTAATTTTTTTGGCAGGATTAATAAAAAATGCAATATCTTCATTAAAAGGTCTTTAATGGGAAACTTGTTAAGCAATTTTTGCAACACTACAACATAAAAAGTTTTAATTTTTTTATAAAAGTTAAATCCTATCACTGTCCCAGCAATATCCTCCTTATGGCTCTTAATGTACAGCTTGACTTGATAGCCAGTATGCAGCTCACTGTTTGAAAGAATAGAGCTACCTTCAGTCAGCATGGAAACATCACTGTGTTTAATAAGTTGGATGGCAGCTGCAGATCTCAGGAGAATGCCAGCATACTGCTGCAGGAATTTAGGAATAGTGGCTTGCAGTGTCAATAGCTGACTTTCTTGGCTCTGAAGCTGAATGCTGAACTCAAGTAAAGTCCCTAAGTCATACTTGAAAACTTAAAAATTATATGCAATTCATGACTCTGCAGGTGGTCATAAATTAAGTTAATTTTAACAGATTGTGCCTCTGCTAAAACTGAATATATAGGGCTAGTTACATGTCCAGGGTTCTACTAATAACCTTCCCAAAACTCTGGCATTACAAAAGTACATGCCTAATAATATTGAGAGGGTCAGTGTCTATGAAGAAAGCAAATTCTTTCAGTTTTTGTTGTCTCTGTGCACTGGAACTCAAATGAAAGTACACATGTGATATAAGAGTTCTTCATCTGGTGATTGTGGTGCTTTTACACCAGCCTTAATACAGAGATCTGCCAGATGGCACAGGTGTCCCATGTTAATAATGGTGGGTTTTACCTCCTGTAAACAAGATCGCACAGAATTGTGGTTTCCAGTTATTGACACAGCATTGTCCGAAGGTAAGCCTACAACGTTAGAAACTGGAATGTCAAATTTTGTCAGAGTGAATATTAAAGCATTAAATAATGCTTGCCCAGGTCCTGACACACATTAATTACATATTTGTCTGCCTTTTCATTTAGGTGACCAACAAGAATCACCAAAAGTTTGTCATTGCCCATACCTCTGCTTGGTCCATATACAGACAGAATGGCAATTACTGACAATTGGCAGCAGTTTCCAGAAATCCCCTTGCAATGCAGGCTGCATTTTGTTGCTCCACATGTAATTTTCCTGAGGACATCTTGATCCTCTTCATATTTCTTCATAAATGTAAGGATATTTTGTCCTACTGCAAATGGCAATTTATGTTCAGCAAAGAGTGACACAAACCCAACCACTGCCTCAATGACTTTTGCACCTGTTAAATTCTGAGGTCCAAAGAAATCTGCCCTAGTTCTTCCACCTGCATATTTGTGATTCTGTATGTGTTTCTCACAGTTGACATCTTGCTGCAGATCATGTCATCTATCATGAGGCATTGTGAAATCTATGCTACAGGTCTTGCAGAAAGTATATTTACTCCACTCCTACTCACAGAAAGATAGTCAAAGGCATTTGCCCAGCTTCGCTGAAAGATTCTCCTCTCCTCTGCTCTCCTCTGCTCTCCTCTCCTTTGGAGTGCTATTTATATCCCTGCCCTCATCTTGATCCAGGCAGTCTGTATCTTGGAGATTTGTAAAACAAGGTTATTAATGACCAAGACATAGAAAAGTGGTTATAATGAAAAAAAAATTGCAGTCTCTTTAAATGTATGACATGGGTTAATGGGCTTATACCTTACTTACATCACTGGAAGTTTTCTCTGGACCTTTTGCTCACTATAAAGGCCTGCGTGTTCTAATAAAGTGCACTTTAACTTGCTGAAGGTTTGTAACTCCCTTGCATCCAGTGCTCTCTTGCTCATCTAACCAGTGTTGCTCTAGGAAGATTATGATTTTCATTGTATAGATTTGCATTGAGTTCTACTCAAAACACCCTTAATTCTATGTTACCATCTATGCTGAAGATGAACAAACTCAGCTTAATAAATGCACTTTCAAAAGACTTCTGCAAACTGATGCACCAACAGGGAACACTATATCCCTAGGCATATATAAACTAGTATGTACACAATCACTTCAGGACCACCTGTACTTCAGTCCTGTGTCACAACTTCAGGTGTATTCTAGGCCTGCCCCTCACACACACACACACACACACACACACACGCACACTAGTCTGTACCTGGCAAATGTGCCAGACAAATGTAGTTCAGAGTACAAAAGTCACAATTACAAATTCATCATGCAAGTTTTACAGTATAACACAACAATTTCATGACCGAATCACCTAGAATGGAATGGAGAATGGAGAAAGGATAGGAGAATGGAATGCAAATCTGAAGGCACATGGGATGAAACTAAGCACAGATAAGACAGTGGTAATGGCAGCAGATTGAGGAAATCAGAAGACGCTGAGAATAGAGATAGATGGGAAGATAGTGGAACAGGAAAACAGCTTCAAGTATCTGTGAGGGGTGGTTGAGGAGAAGGGTAGTCTGAATGAAGAGGTCAAAGCTAGAATCAGAGGGGCTGCAGCCAACTGGCATAGAGCATCAGGTGTAGTATATGACAGAAGAATGCCAAAGAAGCTGAAAAGTAAGGTGTACAAGACAGTGGTGTGACCAGTACCACTGTATGGTACAGAAACCTGGGCAGTAAAGGCAGAACAGTTGAAGAAGCTAGAGGTGATGGAAATGAAGTGCCTGAGAAAGGTGGTAGGATGCACACTGCAGGACAGGCGAAGAAATGAGGGCATAAGAGCCAAAGCCAAAGTAGCTCCAATTGCAGAAGAAATCAAAGAAAACAGATTACGATGGTATGGGCACATGTGTAGAAAAGCAGAAGACAATCTGGTGAGGAAGATTTGGGACAGACAGGAAGAAGGTAAGAGGAAGCGAGGGCATCTAGCAAAGAGGTGGATGGATTGTGTAAAAGAAAATCTGCGACAGTCAGGCATGAGTGTTGAAGAAGGCAGGAGAGTGGCACTGAATCAAGAGAGTTGGCGACAGTTTATACGATACCCCGACCCCATGTAAATGGGAAAAAGGGGATGATGATAATGACAACAATTTCATGTTGTGTACATGGCACAATTTTGCAGTGCAACATGCCAATACATTTCCTTATATCAGACACATTTTTCTGCTCGGAATCTGAGACAAATCTAAGCTTTAGACAAAGGTCACAAAGAAATTCACCTTAAAAGTTCACAGAACAAGTCTTAACTCAACACACATATAAAGAACAAACAGGTTGAAGCTAATGACCAATATAACTGGCTGTAATCCGTGATTTATCAGACAACCTTTTCATGCGAGAAAAATATACAAACATTCGGCTCATAGTACAAACAATTTTAATATTGATTATGGTCCTCAAAACTTTTATGGAATCTAAAATTCATTCATAAAAATAACATGAGGCAATTTGGACATAAATCTGTGAATAAACATGAAACTAATGTCTTCTCAGGTCTGACTTGGTAACAGTAAATGAGCCAAAATCTGGAAACTTGCACAGAATCAGCAAATCACTTAAGTCACAGTTATGACCAAACAGTAAGCAAGGTGCAAGATCTCACATATTTAAGCAGAAATAAATTTTAAGGCAGAATTACCGTACCCCAACAAGGGACACTGGTGAGTAACCAACTCAAAATCCTAACATTCTACTTTAAAATCCTGTACCATACTTTAGTTGCAATAGAAATATCCCTGCAGTGAAGAATGCAAAAGTGACCCACATGAAGAACATATGGCTGAAGTGATATACTGACATATAATACGAGCTGTAGTTTCCAGTTTTAGAAAAATAAATGAAGCAAAATAATGTCATAAAGTAATAAAATCAGTACAAATCATTGCTATTTATTATTACAATCTCACACCTAAACGTCTTCGCTCAGGGAGGAGGCAATGTGCTAAAAGCAGGGATAACTTTTTACTCTAATTCATTTTAAAAGGTTATAGAACACGTTTTGCATCTGACTACATATTCCAAACAATAAGCAGCATGAATCGCTTGCATGCATTAACCTACATTTTCAAATGCGGAGACAACATTTTATTTTAATTCATTCAGAAATTAAATGAAACACATTTTGCATCAGCCTATATTTTACAAACAGTAATCAACATGAACCCTTGCATGCATTACCCTACATTTTGGGCAACAAGTATTACATTCCAAGAATAGAATTTAGTGACAAAAGCACAATACATATAAAATGGGAATATACCAGTTGATAACAACATTTTCTCCACCATAATGTATGCAGCTTGTGTGACATTACTGAACAGCCTGTGACTCATTTATTATTTTAATAAACAGAATATGTTTTGTATCAAAATACATCTGCTAAACAATGCACAGCATAAGGCATCACAATGATTTCATCATAATTATGGGACATCTTACAGCAACCTACATTTTCTGATCATTATGACACATTAGAACAACATTTGAGACAAGACTTATGCATTTAAAAAGTTACTAGAATAGGTTTGCTTCAACTTACATTTTCTCCACAATAATACATGAAACTACTCTAGTCTGACCTTATTGAAAAGCCCATAATTCATGTACAAAGTTAACCACAGGTTTTGCATCAATTTGCACTCCCTATGAAAGTACAAACCTCACTGCTAGGGCATAACTGAGACTGCAGTGCAGTTACTAACTGCACTGTAATTCATTAAAAAAGTTAATAGAATGTATTTTGCATCAATCTGGATTTGCTACTCAACAAACATAGCACTCTATAATGGCATTACTGACTACTCCTTTAAAAAAAAAGAAACTGTATCTAACTCAAAGTTAAAACCACAGTCATCACAGTTTTGCATCAACGTACACTTGCTGAGCAATAATCAGCCTCAAATTATTTTAACACACTTCTGTTCTACTACAAAAAGTAAATAATTCACACTCATATCTGCAGAAACCATTGATAAAATGCAATCCCTACCAGGAATATTTGTACTCAACAGAAAGTGACAAAATGACGTTACTCAAGTTCAACTATTAAACAAATAAACCTGCTATCTAGCAACAGTTCTTTAACCCTCCACTCCCCATAATCTCCTTTACCAGCTAAACTGGTTTGGAGACCACCTGCCTACCTACCCAGTCAGCCTTTCCTAGCAATCAAATTTAAATTAATAACAAATAAATAAATATATAAATACTGACTTTACTAAATAAATAAATATATAAATGCTATCTTTACTAAGTCAGTTATACAAAAAACCTACAGGCATACATACAAATATTTCAGGAATGGGTAATAATGCCCTTCTATCCTGTCAATATACCAGAACAATTATTCCCATAACAGAGATCCAGGTTGTTCTTAAAAATACCTAAACTAATGCTTGATTTCAGTACCATAGCTATGGTGGGGCAAGAATGGTAAGCTGGTATTACAGTTGCAGTCAAACCTGAGCATTGCAGTGCTCCGTGTGTGGTCTAAACTGTAGCAACTCTTTGCTACACAAAAAAAAATTAACTAAAACCTGAGCACTGTAATACTCTGTGCAGGCAGAGTATAAACTGTAGCAACTGCTTGCTACATTTGTAGCAAACAGTTTGCTACAGTTTAAACAGAAGATTTTTAAATAGCAAAATATGAGTGCCATAGTACTCTGTGCAGGCAGGGTGCAATCTGTAGGAACTGTTTGTTATGTTTGCAGCAAGCAGTTTGCGACAGTTTAAAATAAATGTTTTTCTTTTTTTTTTAAACTAAAACATGAGTGCCGAAGCACTTTGTGCAGGCAGGTATAAGCTGTAACAAATGTTTTCTACAGTTTAAAAGAAGAATTTATTTTAACAAAATATGTTAAAGAATGGTTGGGAGCAGGGCACAGAAATGGGACCTGAATGACTGGGGCAGGAGGGGGAGATGGTATGTCATGTATCTGGCCATTTGGTTAGCATGTAGAGTAGAAGGAATGTTCATTTTTTTTTTTTTTTTTGCTGGAGGTGTGTGTGCTTTAATAAGTTGATCACTAATGGCTTATTACAGTGAAGTGCTTTTTTTGCTCTTCACTTGAAGAGCTGAGGGGTTGGTCTCTGGTTCACTGTACTGGCCTGGGGTGCTAAGTGAACCAGCGGCACTTATATTTGTTTTAATATAATGTGGTAGTTTATTCTATGCATCAGGTACTCACTCAGAAAACCATCCAGTACACCTCTCTGTCCTATATAAGCTTCTGTCACTTTTTGATAACCCCAAACATTCCCAGAGGTAGTTGTCTCTAAATGCTCTATATACCTAAATAAGATCTCCTCTTAAATGTCTGTATAGTACACTGTACAAGTTCAGATATTTTAGTCTTTCATAATAACTTACTTTGTCATATCCATGAATGCCCTTGGTAAATTGTGCTGTATTCTTTCCAGTTTACTCATGTTTGTTTTCTTTGTAAGGTTTCCATCTCATTCCATACTAAAGTTTGGGTCTAATGTAAGTAACAATCAATTATTTCATCATTTCTGGTTTCCTAGACTGTATAAATATTCTATGCAACCTATAACTGTCATTAACCAATTGGTTGATATGACTAGAAAAACTCAAAGCTGGATCTACACATATAACCAGGTCCTTAAATGAATCTACAGTGACAATCAATGTGCACTCTAATAATATTCACATTTCAAGCTACGTTTCCCAAATATTATATACTTAGCTTTAAAAAACATATTATTCACCTGTGCCCAATTGGACAATTTAATCAGGTTATTTGGCAGATATGCCCTATCTGCAACACATTTAATCAGTTTACCCATTTTCAAGTCAAATTCTGACAATAATTTATTCAAAATAATCTTCTCCATTAGTTTTGCACTCTTATCTTGGCAGTTGGAGCCATAGAATTTATCCATCCATCCTCAACCCCTTTTGCAATGGGGTTGGGGTGTCACTTCAACAGTGACAATCATCTTGAGTCGAGGTTTACACCACAGGGTGGCCAGCCCTGCCGCGGTTGTTCATCCATACCACTCACTCACACCTACGGGTAATCTAGAGTGTACAATCCACCTACTGCATGTCTTTGGAATGTGGGAGGAAATCAGACCACAAAGAGGGAACCCACATGACTGCAGGGAAGACATGCAGACTCCATACAGAAGGCACCCCAGCCGAGAATTGAACCAGAGAATCTCTTACTATGAGGCGACAACACTAACTCCCTAACCACTGTACCACTACAGCCACCCTAGCCATAGAATTTGTCCTTCTAAACAATTTTCTGGCTCACATTCATTGCCTGTGATTTTTTTGAAAATGTCTAGTACACAGAAAACCACAATACATGGTCAACATGCTTGTGGCAACAATTTAAAGAAAGAGGGCACATCTTATATTTCACTTTTCCTTATACAAAAATAAATGACTTTGTATGATAGAATTTTGCAATACAGTTCATTACTAAGTTTACAGACTTTACACTATGTCTTTGATAATGTGCTTATATTGTGTAACTTCATAGGCCTCAAATTCACTGTGAGAAATGAGCTACTTACCTCTACACAGTAAAATGAAGAAAACTGCTTCAGCTCCACCATAACTACACAACCCCCTCAAATACTTTACAGAAGGCAGGCAGACAGTCAGGATCACAAAATAAAAAAATCAAAACAGCATCACCCACACTTCTGCCTCCACAATTATTTAGCAAAAGGTAGCTCCAAGCAAGTCCCAGCAGCAATCAGCCCATCAGTAGCACCACCATGACTGCCCCAATTATGCTGTGTAAAAAACAAATCACGAACATTTTGAAATGTGACTACAGCTCTTTTGTTTTCAGATCAGGTTTGGTGGTGGTAGTATCCTGCATCCATGGCACCACAGCACATCGCAAATTCCAGGTGGTCACTTTGGCTCATCATCTTTCTATCCCTGGTACACAGTTGAAGTACTTTTCTAACTCCTGGCTTGCCTAAAGTAAATCTTAGTGCCCTGTGATACCCTTTTTGAAGGATTTGCAATGGTGTGAAAACTTTAGAGGCATGCAATCGGATGACTTCTGTGCCTCCACATTTCCTAGCCTTGCATTAGGAGATGTTATCTGAAAGGCACATATACCACAATGCCAATTGGCTGTATTTCTGGTATATGAACCAATCAAAAACTGCAAAGTGGAGCAACTACTGTTGTATGCTGAAGAGTGGGAAAGTAACTCTCAGCTGGTTGTCATTCTGCACAGTGCGGAGCACTTGACTGGTGAGGACTATATACCATTTTCATTATTGATTGCATTGTCTAAGCATAACACTTTTGAAATGTTACAATACCATCTTATCGTATGTATCCCCTACATAATTTGGCTCTGCTGAATGGTAAGCTATTTTCTTCACTGTTTTATCCACATCAGAACAGTGTTCTGTATTCATGTGAAACTAATTTACATATCATTAACATCTATTCTCTCACCATTTCTGTTAGTGTTCCTGCATTTAATTTATTCTGTTTGCTTTTAGTTGACTGTTTTAAACTTTTTCATCATATGGCATAGTGGCATATACAAATGAAGTGTTCTGTGTATTTTTGCATAAAACTATGGACAGAAATGTTTCACAAAATGGTTAGATATTCTGTTTATATGCTGCTACTGCCTGTTTCATATTGAATGTTATTTTTCAGTTGAATTCTTATTCTCTGTTCTGCTGACACAAACATAGCTGCTGTAGTATAATATTTGCTCTGTTAACTCAGAGTTTAGTTATTTACATTTAAGGGACTGCTAATATCAATTGCAAGCACTTTATATTGCTGCACTTTCTTTTTTACCTATACTTGCATTATTTGCATCATGTATTATATTTGCCTTCTTTACTAAAGTGTTCTGCTTGATGTTACTTCCAACCCACCCTTTCTATTTCAACTATTTCTCTTTTCAGTCATTTCCTTCCAGTACCTCCATACATTTTATATGCCTACTTGCTTCCTACCTTTTACAAATATTGTCTTCATCCCTCACTACATAATCTGCACCACCTTTATTTCTGCTGTAGGTCTTACTCTCATCTAATTTTGCTATGTTGCTTCAAATTACTTTTTTCCTACTGTTTCACTTATTTCCTCTTAATCATTTTAATGTAATGTTCTCCCTTCTGCTCCTCTAAGCATGCTTGTTTTTTGTTTTTTCGTCCCCTTTATATATGAATATTGTTGTGTAGCTGACAACTCTGCTCGAATCATTAATAGTCATTACTTAGTGCTCATCCTTGATCTCACACAAAAGGTAGCGTCTGGGACCTTGTGCAACTGCTGGGTACTATTCAGGGCCAGACTCAAGTTAAGGCCACCATGGTCCCTTCCACATTGCCACACCCTTGGTGTCACCCAGTTTCTACAATCGCACATTTAAGCAATAACTAACGAATGGGTGTGTGTATATCAGGATTTACCGACATTTGGTGTGGTTCGATCATGAGGGTGATGCCAGAGTGATGAAACAGTCGACAGTAGCTAAGTTCTGATATGCCCACATCCACTTGTGTGTTGTTGCAATTATACAATGACATTATTTAATAAAGAAATTGCTTACCTTTCTTAAATAATCCCCGGGATTCATGAACCTTGCGCCAGGCACACGCATGGCGTAGGCGCCACAACGCCAGACATGGCCACCGAGTGATTTAGGTATGATCCAAACCCACGTGCATCAGCGGCGTACGCCGGAGTTGCGCCGCCTCCGGCATAGGTATGTTAAATACCCCATGTGCGGTGTTGCACCATGCAAATGAAGGCAAGTAGTGATTTACGAAGTGGCGCAGGCGTAGCATAACAGCACGGCATTGTAAACCAAAAAAAAAAAACGGTTTACATATATCCAAACATGACATAGGAGTAACGGAAGGCTGCCAACGTCATGTGTCATAGTGGTGCAACATGGCAATGTGGAAAGAAACCGAGAATGTCAAAAGAAAACATGCAGAAAATGTAAATAACGACATAAATGTTATGTACGCAAAAACCACAGCAGAACCCCAGGACATGTCCGCGGAAGGTGAGGAACAATGAAGTAATATGACAATGCCATAAAAGAGCAGTATAAGACACATCAGCATCACAGCCACAATACACCATAGTATGAATGGAAAGCCACAACCACAGCCCAAGGGTTGCCAAGGAGTGGCGTCGGTGTCTGGCGCCGTAACCATGTATTAGTAGTCAATGCCATGCAAATGAGGCAGATAATACTGAATCGCAAAACCCCCGCTGGCGTAAGGCTGCACCAAACGGCGCAGCGGTAAAACACCGAGGAGTGGCCTAGAGGGAATACCTGTCAATCGCAGAGGGGTGTGCCACTGTAGGAGGAAGCACATTGGAGCCCAGCAAACCTGGGCTGTACAATGCACATCACAGCATCAGGACCGGGCGGTGAGGAAATAGATGCGCTGAGAGTATACAATGCGCGCACAGATGCATGTGCACGAGGATGACTACGTTCCCCAAACCAGTCATGTGACGGCCGCCCCGTCAACAACCATGGATACAGGAAGGTGATGCGGAGAATATGAGGAAATGCGGAAGCAGTGTAATTGGAGTCGTAATGAGCAATTAACACCAATCAACCGACGAAGGGCAATCGGCGGCAGCTGACAACTCTGCATGCAGAAACCTGCAAAACGGGAAAGGAGAGGAATATGAATGCAAAGAAAGTAGTGGATGTTGCAGAAATGCAAAGAGCGAAGAACCGATACAGCACAGCCAAGGAGAGAGTTAGCATAACGGCGGCGGCAGACAAAATGCATGACATGTCATGTGCCTGCAGGATGCACTCCCGTAAATAGTAGGTGCAACGTGCAGAAACAGTAAAGTAAGGTGTAAAGCTAAACCAATGCAGGCAAGTGTAATGTAACACCAAAGGCAACAGCGTTGCAGTGCCAACGGTAAAACACGGAAGATAACCCACAGATACGGCAGCAGAGACACACCCAATGACATCACCGGTGTACAGCACAACACTATAAAGTGGGAATGCACACAACACACAGCGCGAATTCCCAAACGCTGCGCCTTACGGTGTAAACACACGGGGAACTTTTAAAATGTATATGTTGGGTGCTGCCGTGGCCGTGATGCATCGGCATGTGTTAGAGACAGACGGAGTTGCGGAGGAGGGTGCCAACAACCACCGGAGGCCTCAGAGGAGAAGGAGAGTGTTCAGACCAAGGGTGACCTACCAGGGCTGCAAGACCTGGAGATAGTAGAGCGTTACAGGGTGGACAGGGACACGCTACAGCAAATAGTGGAGCGCTGCCCGCCAAGCCTGAGAACAAGAGACAACAGAGGGGAGCCCATCCCAGTGGACACAAAGGTATGTGTAAGCTTGCGAATACTGGCAACAGGTACCTTTCAAAGGCCAACCGGGATATAATGGGCATCTCACAGGCATCAGCATCCAGGGTACTACACCAGTTTCTGGATGCCATGTTACGACATGCCCATGAGTATATATACTTCCCCAGATCTCAGGAGGAGTTGGCTAGCAATATGCGCCACTTCCACCGTGTGGCACAATACCCGGAGGTACTGGGTGCGATAGACTGTACGCACATAGAAATCAAGTCACCACCCGTGAGCAGGGTAGACGCTACATAAACCGGAAGGGATTCCTCCATCAATTGCCAGGTCGTGTGCAATGCGCAGGGCATTATCATGGATGTGTGTGCTGGCAGCCCTGGAAGCTACCACGACTCCCATATCTGGCATGCCTCACAGCTGTATCAGGTATTCGCCAGGGGACATCACACAAGGTCACCTTGTAAGGGATGCTGGCTACGCATTGGAGCCGTGGATGATCACACCCATCAGAAATGCACACACACACATGCAAGAACGCCATAATGAGGCACACGCACAAACCAGAATAATCATAGAGCGTGTGTTTGGGATGTTGAAATCACGGTTCCCGTGCTTGGATACATCTGGTGGAGCCTTGCAGTACTCTCCAGGCACATGTGCCCACATATTCATAGTATGTGCTATGCTACATAATATGATCCTGCGGAAACAGCTGCTGCAGGGACATAATGGTGTAGGGCCACCAAGCCCGCCACAACTGCCAAGGCAAGCACAGGCACAGGGCGTTCAGCGCCATGAACACACTGTGCCAGCCCCAGTAGGCAGACGGAGGCGCACCCAATATGCCTATGCCTTGGCAAAGAGGGAACGATAGCACATACTCTGACAGCGTAGGGCCCCATGGACTGACACCTCCCTACCTGCACACACAGTGAAATGGACGGCACACAAACATGTCCGCCTGTAATGTGTACTGTATGGGCGGTCCCATGTGTGACTCCAACATAGGTAGCACCCAAACACTGCACAACCAACAGCCAGCGGAGCATGGAACGCCAACACCTCAACCGCACGCGGGTCCGACAGCAGACGGCGAGCCGTATGCTGCCACGCTCGCGCAAGGTGTCTACATATGTACATATGTGCATACACAAATATGGAGATAGATATCATTACACACGAGAAATATATGTACACATACACAGATATAAAGTACAACAAGTTAAACAGGGAATCACAGGGATGCAAGGTTACAGATGCAGTAAGATGCGAACTCTCAACATAGTAAACATACTGAACGACAACCCGACTATCCGGGAGGGTGGACAGAGCAGGAACGCCACCCATGGAAAGGTCAACCCACCTAAATGCATATTCGCCATTCGATGATCGCCAGGCCACGATACAGTAACAGGACATGTGCGTGTAATATTCTTAGGATATGAGGGCGGAGGTAGACACCGCCACCGGCGATGTGGTCAACGAGGTACTGTGTGCAACCGCCCCTGCGAAAGCGGCAGTATGTCTATGTGTGAGGTGAGGGTGTCGTGTGTTCCGCTGTGCCAGTGTAATGTGTGTGACACTGTAAAATGTGTATGTAGGTGACATGTGACAGGCGGAGTGGAATAACATGCGTAGGCATACAGTATAGGAACCACAGGCGATGTATAGCAGTACCCACAAAGTAGTACTGAGAGCTCCTCACTGGCTAGGCGCGTGGCGACGAAAACGATGCAAATCGAAAATGTCCCAGAATGTACCACAGGAGTATAGCCAACATGAGATGCAAAGGACGATGTACAAACCATCACCGTATGTGTGGCGCCGACATGTTAATTCCAATACGATATATCGGCAGCGTTACGCACCGACAGTTATGTACCGTGGAGATACGCATGTGCTACCCCGCACCGATCGTGGACACGTATCGTCCCGTAAACACCGCTGTGTGTTCTACGAGTGTTAAACAAGCAATCGCCACCCGAATAGGTGGCAACCGGTAGCATACAGGCCGCCCCAACTACAGGACCACAATGACCGTAAATATCCGTGACAAAATGCCAAGGGATAGTCGGCACGTACGAACAGCTGCAGATATACTACCGATGTGACGGAGGAATACATGCAGGAAGCACACAAGCAGGCGGTACCGACAGCAGACGACATCAACAAAACCTACACTCCTAGAACAACAGACAGGTAACTTGCAGCTCCCCAGGCAGGGATGGAGCACACACAGAAGCATACCGTGTATGTACAAATGCAAGGCCCACAACCCGTACCCGCCACCCACAGCCGCCGATATACCCCATCGCACATATCAAAGGGATACAATCCGAAATAGCAGCAAAAACATACAGGCAGTTAATGACAGCGGCATACCCGCAACATCTCGCTGGGAACCCCTATCAGCAACGGAAGCATACCTGCATCCGATGTGTACAGGAATACAAGAGCTATGTTACACATCAGAATGCAAAACGCCATCGACAGACGCCGGCAGGACACGGACACCCACATGTGGAACATAATACCATACCCAACACACACAATCCATGGCTAACACCACAGCGAAATGTACCTGACGCCACACATAGCGGTTGTAGTCACACATAATATAACACAATACATACCATCCCCACGAAGGTAGTGCAGATAACCAACGCCCAGACGATGAATGAACCATGCCCTAGTTCCGACGAGTACCGCATTTAATGGAGGAGATGCACAGGTGATATGCGCATAAGTACACACCGAGGAACAGCTATTGGTGTGATGAACCCACATGCCGCAGGTGACGACGGATATAAGGAAGACTCCCAGGATAGTCAAACTGTATGTTCATACCGAACAAAGACGTTATTCCTACAAGAGCCGATCACTTGTCAGTAGCGAGACTCAAACGGAATACGGAAAGCAATACAGGAAAGGTATGTAGAACCCACGAGATGTACTGGTGTGTAACATATGTATGACGAATCGGCACTGTATGTGAACGGTGTTTGTCAGTAAAGATACCTGTCCATAAAGCAGAGAGTGGTGAAAGGTGGTTATGTAGTGTTAACCTGCTGAGTATACCAACCACTGTGGACACCGTGTGCACAGCAGTGGGACATCATGTACACAGCTGGGATAACCCAAGGTGCCATAGTGATTTAAAACACAGAACAATGCCACCACCCACGCTAATGCTGGCAGTGGATGTCCAACAATGAAGTGCCACAGCAGGATAGGACATGTATGTATAGTGTCACAGCACACATGTGTATGGGCAGATATTGTCGATGTCATACGTAATGTGTGCACGACGTGCACGTATGCCTCGCAGTAGGGTGACCATGTCAAGTATGTATAATGTAAAGCTATCATGATGGATACGCTCAGACATTATACACAGTATCACAGGCATAGCATGCATGATGGAGGTATGGCCTAGTGTTATGTACATTAACAGGATATGTATGGCCTGCAGATATGGGACAGAGTAGTAGCAGAATAGCCACCCAAAATGGAAGGAACATCAAGTAACCATGTCCAAGCTATCTGTAGCAGGTGCAATGTGTGCAACAATGATGTCTGGCAGGTCCATGTGTAAACACATGTGCAATGTACACAGTCGTGTCACCCCCATGGTACTGTCCACTGAACAGCAAAGGTGGATGTCAACTGCATGTCTACACAGTACTGCTGTTGTGGTGGTCCCATGTGTATGTGTCACCCTATCAGCAAGGGAGCTATCACATGACCAGTGCCACAGTGTGTCCCTGTGGGATGTGCACAGGACCTATGTTCTACAGCATGGTGTGTGTCTAGTCTGTGTAGGTAAACAGAAGCCCAGGCTAAGCAATGTGGCTTGTGTGCACATATGCATGAGTGCTTCATTCACCCTGCCCACTGCAAACGCCATGTAGGAGTACTACATGCATCAGTAATGCGGAGGACATGGCCCATGGCAGAGTACATGACACCCTGTGTAAGTGGTATGCAGATGAGTACAGATGTGTTCCCGCCTGTCATCTGCATATGTAAACTGTCTGAGCCTGGTATACATCGCGCATGACTATACTGTGACATGGAAAGTTGTAGCCATTGTGGAAGGCACACCACGAATGTGTTATAGTAACCCTGCCCGTGTGTAGATGTGTGTATGGCACAAGTACAAAGGCTACCAATGTCCCAGCAACACACATAGTCCAGATATGTGTGGCCCTGCAGATGTGTACCCACGCCACAGTGGAATATGGCAACCACAGCACCATGTGGGGCATGTGTGTGTACAGCAACCATGTACAATGTGATATGCATGTATAGGGACAGTATCCACGTGATACCCAGTGGATGACTGTCGCTATGCAAAGGTGATGTGTATGCACCATGTGTGATGTATCTGACGCAATGACATCTACACGATATATCTGCCACACCGACACCTGTATGGTTGTTAGCAGTATGAGCTGGTGGAGCTAGAATGCTGCCAGGTATGTAGATGTGGGACATGTAGACATGGACATTACTCCGTGACAGCATGTTGTGTATGTAAGCAAATAGTGAACATGAGGGGACACATGACTGAGGACTGTGTAATGCCACATGTACCTTACATGTCGTAGGTAGCATGATATGCTTGCACCACTGTGTGACCTGTCCAGGAGTCACATAGCCTAACATCCTGAGACACAGGGTATGATGTGATGGTGGATGTGTACATTGCCAATACCAGAATGTGGAATGGTGCTGAAGGGCAATGTGGGGATAATGTCTGATCTGTTACCCTCTGTACTACACCAACCACCCATGCAATGGTATGACAGGTGGCCATCATGTGGATGTGGTGTGCTGTGGCACACAGACGCCCAACAAGGGTGCCAGTAAAGGCATGGAAGTCGCCAATGAGTGTGTGAAGCATGTATGTGAGGATGTGCCCCAGTGCCATACCGAATGGTGCAGTCATGTCTGTATGAATGCAGTCCCACACGTGCAATGCACTACCACCCATGTGTAGTGTGATAGATGCGGTGGTGTGGTGGTCAAGGTACACAACGCCCATGAATGGGCTAGCAGTTAATTCAGTGGGCTGCTGCAGAGACACATAACAACCAGTTTGGCGGGATATAACAGCTATGGAGATTGAGGTGACATTGGGACAGTGTCCTAGGACATAATGTGTGCATGGCAGTACCATGTATGTGTCCACAGGGACAATGCGATGTCCATGTATGGATTGGAACCCTGTAGTGAGTGAGAGTGTATATTATTGGTAGGTATCCCATTGGCTGGCATGTTGCCAACAACATCTCTGTCGGCAATGCCTGGGTGACTGTCGATGCTACATTGAATGTGGATGTAGCCAAACAACACAGACATACCACCACACTGCGTGAGGGCCCACACTGCAAAGTATGGTGGTCATGTGTAGGTAGCTAGCTGTGGAGTATGTGATGGACCACGAGGACACACCATGACTGTCAAGTGATGCACCACACACATTTGAACATACCCACCGTGCAACAGCCTGCACATGCGCCCATACAGCACATGTGCATGGAACATGCATACCACCGTGGCATCTGTGAAAAGGCCAGTACCACCATGTCTCTGTGTGGAATAGCATGGTCCCTACCAGTGCGGAGGTGTAGCGAAAGTGCATTGTGAGCTGTGGCAGCATAGTCATGTATACTGTCCGCCTGCCGGGTGCCATGCCATTAACTACCCCGTCAGCAGATGTTGGTAGTACCGGCTGTTGAGCACATGTACCATGTATGCTGCAATGGGTGTGTGTCCAGGGTGTGGCTAGCAGGGCCGCAAAGCATATATGTCCATCAACCAGAGGGGGATGTCTGTAGGTATAGCACACAGACACATGGAGGTATGGTGCATGCCAAGGGTAGTGTAGGTATGGTATGTCTTGTTTAATGTGTCACCCAGCTATGTGTAGTGCATGGCCAAGCATGTGTGGGTACATGGGAGTCCATACTAGGAAGTGCGTGTTGCTGTCAGCACATGGCAGTAGCAACTGTCCGAGGTGCAATGTACAGTATGATAACACAGCCAGCATGTAACCTGTGGTGTACAGTGTACTCACCGCCACGTGTCACAATGTGTCTTGCGTTCACAAACATGGGTATCCGGACATGGACTACCTATGATGCATTTGTCTTAGAAAACATACAGTATGTGTGTAAATCACTGTGTGATGTGGGATCCACTCACCTGTGTGTGTTGCAGTCCAGGTATGTGCCTGGGAGGTATGATCTGTGTACAATCTGGACTGGCAGGTGTGCTCTGTAGAGCATGGAGGCAGGTCCCAGGCACCGCAGATTAATGTCAGGCATGCCTTACTGTGTGTGCAGTGCTTGTGTACAGCACAGTGGGGGTGCAAGCATTGTCACACATCACTGCATGCTGTGCCTGCCTGTGACAGCCCTGCTGGCGACAGACATGTGACACTGCTGCAGAGGCAGCATAGCATGTGAAGATGTACATGTGGGCCCCACACCCTAGGCAGATGTCCGCAGGTCATGTGTGCCACAGTACTGTGGTTGACCATGACTGTCATACTGGATCAATACCACATGCCTGCATAAGTACAGTATGATCATAGTCAACAGTCGCAGTGACAGAGTAGGCAAATGTACAGTATCCCTGTGTGCAGACCACTGCCTACTGTACACTCGGCTAGACACACACCCAGAGGGTGAATACACCATTGAGCCATCAGATGTCCCAGTCCACGAGCCTGTACAATGTCATCACAGGGTGGTCACAATAGCATGTGGTAAGACAGACATGTTGTACCAGGTGATGTGTCATGTGTGCATATGTTGACTTGCACAGCCCCCCACATGTCTGCAACATACCGTGCATGATGCATACTGTTACATGATGTGTGGAACTGCACTGTGACACACAACAGGGCCATCTGACACAGGTGTGTTGTGAATGGTGTAACCCATGTTCACACAGGATACACACTGCTGCTGTTGGCAGCCATGCTGGTGGCTACCAGTGGTGCATGCAGTGGTCATACAGACATACTGCATACAGTGTTCATGCAGGGATGTCCATCCTTGTGGATGATGTGTTGCTACGTGAAGGTAGGTGTGTGTTGTGAATGTTACACATCCAGATGACACCATCTGGTGCAGTCATGGTCGCCGACAGCATCACACACATCCACAGCAGTCAGAACCCTGTCCTGAGAATGTGTGTCAGTCACCCTCGGACTGTGTGACATATGTGCACATGGCAGAACACCTCCCACTGTCATCTAGGATGGCTATGTGATGGCTGGAATGTGCCGTGATAATGTACAATGCTGGTAGCCCAATGAAGTACTTGGAATCAGACACAGTACGCCATGGCTGCCATGTAAACCATGCACAACAATGACTGTCTGACAGACACAAACAATGCGCAGACATGTTGAACATGTGCACATGAGAACTCCCAATGAGGTATGTTGCACATATCGATGTACAACTGTCATCTATGGCCATAGCATGGGTGCAGACGCACATACCCCACAGGCAGTACCACGTGATGCAGGTAGGCAGGTGCACATGTGACAGTTGCTGTACCGCCACATGTCCTGCATAGCCATCATGTAGGGGTAGTAGTGGCATGTGACTGATGGACATGCCTGTACATTTGACCATGTCCCACAGGAGATGTGTTATGTGTGTACAACATGTGATGTGCCAACATCAAGCTGTGCAGTGTATGGCCGCCAGTGTACCTGTATGACTTGTTCTGCGATGGGTGCAAAGGCACATAGTACTGCATTGCATGCCCACAAGCCCCACACAGGTGCATAGCCTGAACATACAATACAAAGAGGGTGTGGGATGATAGCAACCCACAAGAGGAGATGGGTACGGGTGGCAACCCACTACCACATCCGTGGGTATGGTGTGCATGTGTATGACACATTAGCACCTGAGAAGCTAGCAGTACAGCAGTACAGGGTTGCATGCATATATGTTCAACAATAGCCCTGTGTGTCCCACCACTGGCCCGTGGATAGACAGACACCAACACAATGTGCAGATATGATATGTGCACAGCACATAAACGATGCCTACTGTAGAACAGGCAGACTGTGTAGACATGTGCACAGTAGTTCTGCGCCAGCCACACTCAAACACGTTAAGTGTCGAACCACAGCAATAGATCAGGCCATGCCAAAGCTGGACGGCATGCATCTGTGTATGTACGCCTGTGAATGTCTCCGCGTAGCAGTATAGCTGTGTCACTGTTCTACACAACATAATGAATGGGTTGTATGTGTGACGGGTGCGCCATATGTGTATGGTCAGATCGACGATACCATCAGTGCCCCTGCTATGTGAACATCCCTGTCCCCATACATGGATACCTATGCTGTGCCCAACATCATGCTTCCAGAGGGAGGGATGGCGGTGTGTAGTGCACCAGCAGACATGGGGGTGGCAGCAGGCACTGGATGTAGACATATGTGGTACCCACGTCAGTCCAGGCAACCATCCATGTGCACGGGATAGCAGTGTGTGGCCACATACAGCACTGTGTAGATCAATATCGCAGCACATAGCACCTGTCAGGGTTACAGTGTATGCATGGGTGTGTGATACCTGCATGCACCAGACACACCCCCACCAAGCAGCGCAGCCTACCTTGCATAAGGCCAGTGTCCACACCATGGTGATAGACATGTGTAATGTCCAAATACACATAGCAATGACATATGGAATGGACAGCCACCCTGCCAATATCATTACCCCCCAGGTGGATCACATCCCAGTGCCATGTATGTGGCATACCCTGCCATACCATGCAGCCCTGCCCAGCAAGGCTGCATGTGCTATCACAGTCCTACATGGTGCGATGGCCAAAAGGCACTGTCACTATCAACCATACACAGCAGTAATGTTACGGTGATGCACCCTGTGGTGTTACAGGTGCTGTGTGCTGCTGTGGACAATGTGCATGTGTACATGCTATGCATGACCTTCCCTGCTAATGTGGCATGGTTACACATTGTCCCATGTGTATCACATGTGCAACACAGGTGAGCCGTGGAAAGTTGTCCAACACCCATACAGTGCTGTGTGGATGTACATGGCACAACACATGCATGTGCAGGTGTCCATGTGTATGTGTACAGTGCCACTGCTGATGTTCATAATGGCCACGTACGTGATGTCTATTGACATATAGACAGCATCCAGGTGAACAGTAGAACTGTTGTCACAAGGGGACCCGTGCCAACTGATATGGACACAGGTGTAGACAGGTACACATGTCCACAGCAGGCTAACATCAACATGGTGCGGTACAGTGTGATGAGGTGACACACAGATATGAAATGACACCCACTGCTCAATGGTGTGACGGCAACACATTGGCTGTATCACTGCCATGATGCCTTGCAGAGATTACTGTGCAGATGTTGTACATGTCATAGCAATGTATTCCCAGCAGTATGCCAGAACAGCAGTGTAAATGTGACCTGCCACCATCATTATGTCTTACAGATAATGCCACGCTCCCGGCCGCCTGCCTTTAGCCGACAAGAAGATGAGGTAATCATACCATTGTTACACGACAATTATGACATCTTATTTAGCCATGTGCCACTGCAGGCACAACAACGTGAGGAGATGTGGCAGGATATGCGCAGGAGGGTGAACAGCCTGGGCCACAACCGCACATATCAACAGATCCGCAGGCACTGCACAGACCTAATCCGCATGCGAGACAGCGTGCCGCTGCAATCGCCAGACAACAAGGTGGGACAGGTGGTGGGCCACAAACCCAGCCCCCACTCACAGCCACGGAGGAGCTCCTGGCCAGTCTGGGGACACCCATGGAACAACACGCTGAAACCCTCGGCCCATCGTGGAGGTGGGTGTCTCCCAACCAATGAGCTCGGAGCTGCCTGGTAAGTCAGTGTTGCATGTCTGTATGATAAGCGACGAGGAGTGGGTGTCGTAGTACAACACATAATATAGCAACACATGCCAGGTATATGGCCACACAAGATGCATACTACAGTATGCTATGTTGTGTTAGCAGACATGTGCATAGCACATGCTAACACACAGGTGCATGATGTGACATGCACAGTGCTCACTGTAGTGATAGTAATGGATAATGTGTATACCTTTGTGTCATCCCTATACAGGTATCGCCTGGCGGTCGCAAAGACAAGGGTCTGTTGCAGGTAAGTCTGTTGCTAGTAAAAGGCATGATATGGTGTATTGATATTCCACATGTGTCCAGGTATGACATGCACACCTGGGTGTGCCCCAGTCACGGTATACAGGTTGCACCACCCGACACACACACCACCCATGTACAGTAGATACAACCGTTAGTATAGAGTGGCATGACACCACATAACCTATTGCTGTGATATGTGCAGTCAGCTATGCATACAATGGTGTAGGTGTTCCACAATGGCTGCATGTGTAGTATGCATTGGTATGCCTCTGCAGTATGCACACAGTACCACATAGTGAGCCGTGATCTGGCCAGAGCACAGGTGTTACCACTGTGACCTATGCCCCTGCATTGGGTGCACACGCTGTGACATGGCACATGACATGTCCCATGCACGTGGATGTCTGTCTGCAACATTGTCACACCATGACATGACCTATGCACGACATAGCAGACATCCACAATGTCTGCATAGCCGTAGGGAATGTGACACCTCAGACTAGTACGGTTGTATGTCACATGGGCCACCACAGGGCCGTGTGCACGATGTCCATCACACACAATTGTCGATGACCCAGACAAACAAGGCCATGGGTGATACCTACAGGCATGTTGCCACACAGTACATCCGCAGTGGGTAGTCACCGCTGCACCCTGTCCACACATAGTGGGCTCATCACTGTAGTGGACCCCCTGGACATCCGATGTGGTACACCAGTGAAATGGAATGCCTGTCTGCAGCCACTAGAGGTGCCACCAATGTACACCATATACTAGCTGCTTAGCAGCTGAACTGACTTCCAGACATGGCAATGTAATGCGCCCAGGTCACGATCGCACTGAAACATACCTGTGTCCTGCTACCGCAGTGGCACAGTGCCCGCATCCACACTGTACAGTTATGTACACAGCTCACACCAACCACACCTGCACAGACATCTGTGTTACACATGCATTGTATCTGTAGACTGTACACATAACACTGCACTGTGACATCCATTGTGATGTGGTGCATGTGGTGGGACACCATCGCCACATGTCCACATGATACCGCACATGTTTGCGGTGTACATGACATAGTGACGGCAGCCATGTGTACTGTTAACTCGCCTGTGGCCACACGGTGTATCACGGTGATGCATGCAAACTACCATGAATGTGTGTACTGCATGCCTACTAAAAGACATCTGCCTGTTGTAGTGTGCACTCCAGGGCAGTATGCATACTGCCACTATTAATGTCTGGGCTGCATTCACTGGGCTGTGGTGTGGGAATGCTGCATGCCACCTGCAATATCACATGCATGATGTGTCTGCATGTGTGTGTGTCCACGTGTGTGTGTCAGTGTGTGTGTGTGTGTGTGTGTGTGTGTGTGTGTGTGTGTGTGTGTGTGTGTGTGTGTGTGTCCGCATGTCTGTAATGTAACTTACGGTATGTCTTTGTATTGACAGGTGCTGTAGGTGCATGCCTCTCCTGCGGTCCATCTGATGCTAGTGTCCCCACAGATACTAGTGGTGATGACCATGTGCATGAGGCACAGGCAGGGTTGTCACAGGCAGACACTGTGCCATTGGAGAACATCACACTTACGTCCCCTTCATCCACGCACACGGTTCAGATGCCGACACATACCCCAACACCATTGCCCATAGATGACGGACAGTCAGCGTCTGTTGGCACCGAGCAGGAATGTGTGGTGGCTGCAGAAGGTGTGGGTACACACGACGCTGCCAGTGTAATGACTGGTGGAGTGCCACACAGGCATGTGGCAGGTGCTGCTCGTAGGAGGAGCACTGCTAGACATACACCTGCCATACAAGGTGCAGCAGCTGGTATAACCAGACGCATGTTCCAGACTGTAATGGCGGCGCAGGCACGTGCTGAACGGCAGAACCAGGAAGGGCAGAGGCTGCAGAGGTCCGCAATCCGTTCCTTAAATGAGAACATCCAGTCATTGGCGAATGCCCAACAGCATCTTGCCGATGTTCTGGATAGGAGATTGGGTGAGATGGCTGGGATCCTCGACCGAGGCATGGCCATCCGCGAGCGTGAGCTGTCCGTGCTGGAACACCAGGTAGGGGTGAGGCATAGGGCACGTGGGCCAGTAACACCACCAAGTACAGGTCAACGTGTGCGTGCCACCTCCCATGCCCACCCACACAGTGCTGGTAGCAGCAGCAGTGCAGCTGCTACTACACCAACCACACCAGGACACAGCAGGCCACGTGGACGTGGCCCTGGACGGCCCCGGCGTGACACGCTTCCAGCGGACATGTGTCATCGGAGAGTGGCCACTCTATACCTCCACCCGGTAGTGCCCGTGCGACCCCAGGCAGGCACGGGTCACATCGCCGCAGGCGGACACAGTGAGCCGCACCACCTGCACTGTACAGTCTGGGGCTGCCAAGTATACCCCGTAGGCATCACAGATGACTGAACTGTGTACACACATACCCACACACAGCAAACACAACTGTAGGGCTCCACCACATCCACATGCATTCTGCACAGTCATGCCCAGTAAATGCACAGGCCCTTACACACACACATGATGTCATCCATTGGTACAGCCTATGCCTGTGGCACACATATCACCCTGTGCATATGATGAAGTCTCTGCCACAGAACCGTGAGCTACACCATCGGTGCACGGTTATGCAAACATATTCTGATGCACAGGGTGGACAACATAGTGAGAGGTGTATGTGATACCTGTGTCTGCATAGTATGTGATGTGTATGTTGTGGTGGCTGTGTATGGCAGGTGACAGGTGCGTATGTGATGTGGTTTGTGCACTGACATCATGCAGCAGATATACCATGTAGTGCAGGTGCAGCATTCATTGTTCTGTGTACACAGTATGCGTGTTGGTTACATGTGTAGCACCATATTGGTTCAGTTAACCCGCATGCCACTTATGGTGTACTTGCATGTGCCCACTGGGAGCACTGTCATCAGTTCCCCACGTGCAGTCGTGGGGTACCCACCGGAACATCTGGCAATAGCAGCATGGCACAGCTACCCTCAACTCGTATGGACCCCTACATAGGTACATAGGCGCACATGTACATACCAGGCTATGTGCCCTACGGCATGTGTAAACCTAGCAAGACTGTGTGTGGCTGCTAACACCCCTTAGGATGAGGGTACCACATCCATCAGTCTCCTGTCCCCTGTCCAGCACTGACACAGAGATGATGCCTGGTGCATACTTATGATCACACATCCACACGTCATGATTACTCCTGCACAAAGGCAGTCAGGGCCTCTGCTTCACATGGGCTGGCAATCCTCTCCGTGTTGTAGGGGGTCTCTGGGCGTTGACCCTGTTCCCCCAGCACGCCCTAGTCATCTTTGTGGTGAGGTGTCTGTAAGTTGCTTCTGTGGCCGTGTTTGCCCGGAGCCTAGGAGGTGGAACTTGTCCATGTCACCCAGGTTGGACATGGCTGTGTATGTCAGGCACAGATCACCACAGAGCAGACGTGCTGGGAAGGTATACAGCCGGAGTCCCCTTGGTCGGGCAGTGTGTGACACATGTCCCAGCACCTTTATCCCCGCCTCGTGGAATGTTTGTGGTCCTTCCGAGTGCTGCAGGTGTCAGGTTAGGTACAGCCCACATGTGCCATTGTACGCAATCATTGCTGTGGTGTGTGATGTGTACAGGGGTACAATGAACACCCGTGATGTGGATGTGATTCCTTCCAGACCAGGTGGCCACAGTGGAATGTCTTCCCACCCACATTGGCATTGTGTGTGTTGACAGAGGTTACTGACAGGTGTGGTACCCATTTCCATGAACACGTCCACCATGTTGAATGGATTACCACCTACATGTTACGTTGGGGCAAACATGTCCTTCACACTGGGTAGGTCTGCACCTTCTCTGGCATGTAGCAACAGGCCATGGCTCTCGCACCAGTTATCCATGTGTATGACGCCCTAGGTGGATGTCCGTGTCAGATGGGGTGTTGGGTATGGTGGCCGGTGTGCAGTCATCTGCATACCTTGTCTGCCACAATCCCCCTATGTTGGCATGCACATTGTAAGGTCGAATGCCGAATGGCAGGGGGCCCAGGACGGAGCCCTGTGGGCCTCCACTCGAGACCAGCTTTTAGTCTGACACGGCACCAGGAACACAAACCCTGTGTGGTGTGACCTCCAACCATTCTGAGAACCATCGTGTGACTTATGTCCCCACATGTACGCTGGTGAGCCTTTCCATGAGACCCACGTGGAGTGCATTCTGAACGCTCCCACCAGGTCATGGTAGTGTGTGCAAACCGACCTACCCCCATCAATGGCCTTGGTGACTGCTCCAGACAGGACGAGCAGGTTTGGGAGGCAGCATCTGCCCTTGACTAAGTTGTTGTGGGTATGTTCCGCATTGGCTGTACACCACTGTTTGTATTCATGGGCACCTGTATGGCCCTCCCCGCAGCTTTGCAGACAAGGCTTGTCAAGCTGATAGGGCGGTAATGTCTGCAGTCCATAACAGCACTACCCTGGCATAGTGGGACCACAGATGCCATATGCCATCCAGCGGGACCTAGCCCGTAGTAAGGCGAACATGAGACAGTGGCCTTATGTGTAGGGTGGGGGACGCAATGGGGTTGCGTAGCAGACAGCCAGGGACACCAGCGGGCCGCATTGGTGCTGTGTTAACCATCTAACAGATATCAGATTACCCAGGGCATATGAGATGTTTTCGAGGCTAGACTCTGGTGGATGGATATGTCCCTCTTGGGGGGGGTGGATGTATGCATGGAACATGTCCGCTGGTTTGTTGACAATGTCTGTGGGTGCAGTGACCGCTGTACCATTCTGGATCATTTCTGGCCATGTCTGTGCGCTCCCACCCATGTCCCTACCACAGTTGAGGAAGGCCCTATGGTTGTCTCATGTGCCCTCTGCAGTACCACTCCCACAAGCGGCCTTGGATGATTGTATGTGTGGCCGTATGTTGACGCTGGTATGAATGGGTGATGGCTTCCCTGGTACTGATATTGCTCCGCCATGTATTAGCTCCAACTGTTGATGTACAGTTTGTCAGTGGCTGTGGTCCACCAGACCATGTGCCTACCTTTGGTGGACAAGGTCCTGATGTTATCATGATCGCTTGGTGCAGACATCCCTGTGTGTGCTCAGAGAAGGCATTCGTAAGGGAGTTGGCAGTGCGGCCTGTGTTCACCACTGGCATGGTGGACTTGTAGGGTACCACACCGGTCGTATGATGTCTGTGGTTTGCTGTGAAGAGGTCCTCACTTAGGTCTCCCATGCCAGTGTTGGGTGCAGGATGTGGATTACCAGTGGATCCACTATATGGTCTGACATCACCATTGAGGGATGTACATCCTGTGTGGAGCATTTCCTCCCCATGTGTGATGGGCAGAACTGGTATACGCCCCCTAGTGGGTATGGTTCATGGCTGTTTCACAGCGGTCACGCAGCGTATGAACACCCGGACCTGTGGCGAGGGTGTTGTGTCATGGGTAATGTTCCCAGTCTATTTATGGGTGCTTGATGTCACCCAATACGGTGCTGTTGTGAGAGCATGCACACTCACCAGTGTCCTCAGGACGGCTGTGCAGGTATCCTGGATTTGGGAGGGTGGTCTGTAGCATGCAACAAACTGTAGGGCAGTCCTACCCATGGTTAATTGCACCTGGATATTCCTCGCTGCAACGCCACGCCTGTGGCATGGCCGGGTTGTTGTTGTGTGGCTGGGCACACACGACGGTCCACATTCTGCCACCCATGCTGTCGCACCATGTGTATGCATGTGTGCTCTGTGCCGAGTCTAAGTGTCTGAGCATGCCCAGTAAGCAGTTGTGTAGATGGACACACAGTACAGTGCACACCGCTACCGACTGCAGTAATACCCCGGTGCATGCCTGTATCCCCTTCGCAACGGCCACGACTGTGCCATGGCTGGGTTGCTGTTGTGTGGCTGGACACACACGACGGTCCACATTCTGCCACCCATGCTGTTGCTCCATGTGTATGCATGTCTGCTCTGTGCCGAATCTAAGTGTCTGAGCATGCCCAGTAAGCAGCTGTGTAGATAGACACACAGGACAGTGCACACCGAGCCCGACTGCATTGATACCCCGTGAGCATGTCTGTCTCCCCTTTGCAACCGCTAGGTGTGGGAGGCATGGCCAGTACACCCGCCAGGGGTACACACGACAGTCGTCACCGATGTCTGCAACTGGGCATGTAGCCATGGCCAATGGCATCCTGTATAGCCATGGTGACCATCCAGGTGACACATATGTGGCTGTCATGCCACATTGGCTGCCTACATCCTGCACGACGGATGCCCTCTCATAGGGTAAAGTGTCATGTGGTGCATCCCGTATTCCTGTCGTGATGTACTGATCAGTAGTTATTTGGTATTCCCGACTGCAGCACTAACGTGTTACTGTACGGCCACCTTGGGATGGTAACAGGCTGCGGACTGCGCACTCTGTCTTCATTCCCTATCGGACGCATTGCCTCTGCAGATGATACCACCCACCTAGGGGTATGCCTCCTGACAGTGCTGTGCTCAGTAATCCCGCTAGCTGCTCTGTAAATGCTTCATGCTGTAGTGAGTTCATGTAGGTAGGCGTAGGTTCGACTCTCGGCCTTTGTGTGTGTGTGTGTGTGTGTGTGTGTGTGTGTGTGTGTGTGTGTGTTTCCAGCTGCCTCTGCAGATGAACTAGCTTTTAGACGCTTCGCAACACATACCTCGCCTATTGCCAGCTATTGTCTTACAAGTGATGTCACCCGCCTAGAAGTATGCCTCTGACAGCGCTGTGCTCAGTAAACTCGGTAGTGCGTTCTGTAAATGCTTCATACTGTAGTGAAATCATGTAGATAGGCTCAGGTTCGACTCCCGTCCCTTCCGTGTGTGTGTGTGTGTGTGTGTTTCCAGCTGCCTCTGCAGATGAACTAGCTTTTAGACGCTTCGCAACACATACCTCGGCTATTGCCAGCTATTGTCTTACGAGTGATGTCACCCGCCTAGAAGTATGCCTCTGACAGCGCTGTGCTCAGTAAACTCGGTAGCGTGTTCTGTAAATGCTTCATACTGTAGTGAGATCATGTAGATAGGCGTAGGTTCGACTCCCGGCCCTTCCGTGTGTGTGTGTGTGTGTGTGTGTGTGTGTGTGTTTCCAGCTGCCTCTGCAGATGAACTAGCTTTTAGACGCTTCGCAACACATACCTCGGCTATTGCCAGCTATTGTCTTACGAGTGATGTCACCCACCTAGAAGTATGCCTCTGACAGCACTGTGCTCAGTAAACTCGGTAGCGCGTTCTGTAAATGCTTCATACTGTAGTGAGATCATGTAGATAGGCGTAGGTTCGACTCCCGGCCCTTCCGTGTGTGTGTGTGTGTGTGTTTCCAGCTGCCTCTGCAGATGAACTAGCTTTTAGACGCCGCAACACATACCTTGGCTATTGCCAGCTATTGTCTTACGAGTGATGTCACCCGCCTAGAAGTATGCCTCTGACAGCGCTGTGCTCAGTAAACTCGGTAGCGCGTTCTGTAAATGCTTCATACTGTAGTGAGATCATGTAGATAGGCGTAGGTTCGACTCCCAGCCCTTCCGTGTGTGTGTGTGTGTGTTTCCAGCTGCCTCTGCAGATGAACTAGCTTTTAGACGCTTCGCAACACATACCTCAGCTATTGCCAGCTATTGTCTTACAAGTGATGTCACCCGCCTAGAAGTATGCCTCTGACAGCGCTGTGCTCAGTAAACTCGGTAGCGTGTTCTGTAAATGCTTCATACTGTAGTGAGATCATGTAGATAGGCATAGGTTCGACTCCCGGCCCTTCCGTGTGTGTGTGTGTGTGTGTGTGTTTCCAGCTGCCTCTGCAGATGAACTAGCTTTTAGACGCTTCGCAACACATACCTCGGCTATTGCCAGCTATTGTCTTACAAGTGATGTCACCCGCCTAGAAGTATGCCTCTGACAGCGCTGTGCTCAGTAAACTCGGTAGCGCATTCTGTAAATGCTTCATACTGTAGTGAGATCATGTAGATAGGCGTAGGTTCGACTCCCGGCACTTCCGTGTGTGTGTGTGTTTCCAGCTGCCTCTGCAGATGAACTAGCTTTTAGACGCTTCGCAACACATACCTCGGCTATCAGCGGCCATTCCTTTATGGATGTTGCCACCCACCTGTACATGTGCCTCTGCTGGTGGTGTGCTCGGTGGTCCACGTAGCACATTCCATACCTGTGTTGTACGTTTGTGCGTTTGGGTATGTGGGTGTGTGGTCAAACAACATGCCTGCCACATGTGTGTGTGTGTCCATGCTCCCAGCTGCATGGGTTCATATGGTATTGCCTTGTGGTTTACGCATAACACACCTATCCTGCCGCCATCCCTGTGTTTCTGGATGGCGGTATGCAGTTCGTGTACCGCTTGTGTGTCTGTTGTGGTCGGCGACCACCGTAGCGTGATCTCCACGCACACCATGCTATGGTGTGCTGGGGTGATGCTGTGTACATGACACACCCGGCCTGCCACATGTGTCCGCCTGTATCTCTGTCATTGTATATCTACGCATCTATGTTGTGGCCGCATTGCTGCTCTAGCATGGACGGCTGTCTTTCCCATGTATCGCATATTTGCACGGGAGACACATATGACTGTGGTCCGCTATGCATCCACTCATTGTCCATGCACTGTCCGTATTCCAGAACACCGTATTGACATCTGCTGGATATCGTGACACACAGCTATCCTTGCTGTCCTGGCAGTGTACCCGCACACGCCATACACCTTGTGTGTACTTGGCTAGTTATGGTGTGTGTATGTCTACCTGTGCTGTATGCATGGTTGTGTGTGTGTCCCGCTACAGCCATCTGTGCATGTGTCGCCACCATGGGTAATCCTTGTGGACCGCAGTTTCATGTGCACGTCTGCACATACCTGCAGACTGTACTACCACTCCTACGGCTGCGGACTTAGATCGACTGCTGCCCTAGGCTGTAGGGCTCCTTGGCGCCCACCACCACAGCACATGGTGCCCCCATCATGGTATACCTACATGACACACCTACTAGACAGGTGGCCCTAGTAGTGCGGCATCCTGGCCAGCCGCAGGAATGCTGTACGCCACGGCCGGATGTGGGCACATCACAAGGCATACATCTACATTCGGCGTTTTACGATGTCCAGGTTGTAATACCAGAGGGGGGACCTCATCAGCTATGCTATAGAATGCGGATCTATTTGGTTTAGTAGGTGGAGGGTTGCCCACACACCAGGGCTGACCGATGGAACACTGATGAGGCCTCTTTTGAGAGGCAGGTGGAGCAAGCCCCCGTAACATGGATGTAGTTTAGGTACAGATGTAGGGTTAGCACACATTCGTCCACTCATTCAGTTCTGTACCGCTGTATTACAGTGATATGCTGTGCATATCTGCCATATACATTGTTAAATCATTCAATGATGAGTATTCGGCATAGTACAATATCATATGATACATGTGTTAATAGGATGCCTTCTGAGGTGTTAACATATGTGTGTGTGGTAAACATTGCGTCTGTGCTTTCTATGCTGTGGTTACATGTTCATTGTTTGCACAGAAGGTAACACATGGAAGTGTAAGGGGGGATATATAAAGCCTGGACGCTGTTTATGTTATGTGTACGCCCACGCCGTACGGGTGATAGCGCTTACATGTCTATGGAGTAACCTTTGGATACCACATGTGACCTGTCGTGGACGCAAACGCCTACGCTGACTGTATCATCTACCTATGTGTGTCGTGCTTTGTGTGCCATAAGGTGCCAGCGGTCTTTGATGTGGATTATGTGTATTCCATGGTCAATTGACATTAACAGTATTACTTCACAGAAGGATGTCCTTCATTGGTGGGGACGCCATAGTTTCACCATCGTATGGCTTTCCTAGCTGACGCTGATATTGTGCCATTGGTATGTGTTCCACAGGTCACCCATGTCTCCTGCGGTACGGGAGCGCAGTGAACCCATTCCGGTGCTGGCATATTGACAGCTGTGTACGCCGGTATTGGCACAGCGGTCTGGCTTTGTATGTGGAGTGTCTACTGGTTTCCCCATCTGTATTACCTGTGTTATGCCTCACTGCAGCTGTGTGGTTACACCAAGTTCGCGTTATGGGTGCCATCTCGTCCCACGCTTGTCCATCCCTCGAAAGTGTCTACTGGACACTGGTATGGAGCAGTACACATTTCACACCTGCATTTCGTGATTAGACGGTGGATGCTTTGCACTATCAGTGGGGAGTAAGGCACGTTACTCCCACATCCCTCCCATGGTGCGGGACAACGACATCTGCCAAACAACACCGAGCCCCATTACTGCATACCCAGGATCCCATGGATGCAGCCTCGACGGTACCCATTACACATCCTGCATGTGTGCGGAATGGGATGTGGACGCACATCTATGGGCTCTACAATATGGGAATATCTGTACATATGTCCCGCATTCTGTGGACAGCTGTCATCAACCCTGAACACGCTGGGGTGCATATGTCTGGCTGTACCGTAGACATGGCTGTCAGTTATTTCAGGTCTCCCGATCGTGGCTGGTTGACATTGCGTACGGATGAATCTCTGGGGTCCTACTATGAACACCATTGTGCATATGTACAGTGTAGACCTTGTTGGACTGTGTCCATCTGGCTAGTGGGTTTGACCGCTGCTGTATGTTCCCCCATCGCGGATGTGTGGTTGCTACCCATATTATGTAGTGCTACGCTGACCAGGGTATTCTAAACTGAAACCGGATGGTGTAGATCCAATGATGCAGGCTAGGAGAAGCTTTAGGTCATCCTCCAATGTCCCATTAGGATATGTCCGCCACAGTATCGCACACGGACACAACCAAAGAATGTAGATCCTATTAAATCATTGACGGATGTTCTTCATAAGCGTGAACGCCATAGTGTCAGGATCCTATGACTTTCCCACTTAACGCTGTTGGTGTGCCGTTAGTATGTGTTCCACAGGTCGGCCATGTGTTCCGCGGTATAGTAGCGAGTGATCCCCATTCACCTTCTAGCAGATTGGGTGCTGTGTATGCCGGTATTCGCACGGCGGTCTGACATCGTATGTGGAGTCTCTACTGTAGTCCCTATCTGTATTCCCTGTGTTGTGCCTTACCACAGCTGTGTGATTCCACCAGGTTTGCATTTATGGGTGACATCTTGGCCGTACGATTGTCCATCCATGGGAACTGTCCAATGGACACTGGTATAGTGCTGTACACATTTCACAGCTGCATTTAGCATTCTCCAGTGGGTGATTTGCATAATTAGTGCGGAGTAACGCATGTGCCATACCCACATCCCTCACACGGGGCCCGGACAACGGATCATCTGCCAATCAACACCGAGACCCATGTCTGCATACCCACGATCCCATGGCTGCAGTCCTCGACAGTACCCGCTGCACATCCTCCACGTGTGCAGAATGGGATGTGGACGCACCTGTATGGACTGGACAATCTGGGGATTCATGTGCATATCACCTGCAGTTCATGGACAGTTGTCATTAACCTTGGACACGCTGGTGGTGCATATATGTAGCTGTGCCGTAGTCACGGCTGCCGCTTCATCTGGGTCTCCCGCTCCAAGCAGGTTGCATTGCGTAAGGATAAATTTTTGGGTCCTACACTGGACACCAGTGTGCATATGTAAAGTGTAGAACATAGTGGACTGTGTCCATCTGACCAGTGTGTTTGACTTCCGCTGCATGTCCAGCAGTCACGGATGTCTGTTTGAGTACCCATATTATGTAGTGCTACGTAAACCGGTCTTCCGCCACTGAACCCAAATGGTGTAGTTCCCATGATGCAGGCTAACAATTGCTTTCACTAATCCGCAGATATCCCATTGGGACATTCCCGCCTCTGTATTGTCACATTAACACGAAGAAACCATGTATAACCTATTGATTCATTGCAGGATGTTCTTTATATGTGTACGCCATAGCTTTAACATCCTATACCCTTTCTATTTGACGCTGTTGGTGTGCCATTAGTATGTGTTCCGCAGGTCGCCCATTTGTTCCATGTATGGCAGCGAGTGATCACCATTCACTTGCTGGGAAAAAGAGTGCTGTGTACGCCGGTATTCGCACAGCGGTCTGACTTTGTATGTGGAGTCTCTACTGTAGTCCCTATCTGTATTCCCTGTGTTTTGCCTTACTACAGCTGTGTGATCCCAGCAGATTTGCTGTTATGGGTGCCATCTTGACCGAACGCTTGTCCGTCCATGGGGAATGGCTACTGGACACTGGTAGAGGGCTGTACACATATCACAGCTGCGTTTAGCATTCTCCAGTGGATGATTTGCATTATTATTGTGGAGTAACGCATGTGCTATACCCACATACCTCCCACGGGGCGGTACGACGGATTATCTGCCAATCGACACACAGCCCCATTTCTGCATACCCACGATCCCATGTCTGCACCCTCGACGGTACCCATTGCACATCCTCCATGTGTGCGTGAATGGGATGTGGACGCATCTATGGACTCGCAACCTGGGGAGTCCGATCCATATGTCCTGCATGTCATGGACACTTGTCATCAACCTTGAAAACGCTGGTGGTGCACATATGTGGCTGTGCCGTAGTCACGCTATCAGGACTTCTCGTTCTCTAGATCGCCTGTTCACATTGCATTCGGATAATTTTTGGGTCCTACAATGGACACCAATGTGCATATGTCAAGTGTAGAACCTATTGTACTGTGTCCATCTGGCCAGTGGGTCTGACTGCTGCCGTATGTTCAGCAATCACGGATGTCTGTTTGAGTACCCATATTATGTAGTGCTACGTGAACCGGGTTATCCGCCACTGTACCCAAATGGTGTAATTCCAATGTTGCAAGCTAACAATTGCTTTCACCTATCTGCAGATATCCCATTGGGACACTCCCGCCTCTGTATTGTCAACTTTACACGAACGAAACATGTAGATCCTATTAATTCATTGAAGGATGTTCTTTATATGTGGGTACGCCATAGCTTAACCATCCTATAACCATCCTAGTTCACGTTGTGGGCGTGCCATCAGTATGTGTTCCGCAGGTCGCACATTTGTTCCGCGGTATGCGAGCGAGTGATCCCCAGTCACTTGCTGGCAGGTTGATAGCTGTGTACGCTGGTATTCGCACGGCGGCCTGATATTCTATGTGGAGTGTCTGCTGTACTCCCTAAATGTGTTCCCTGTGTTCTGCCGTACTACAGCTGTGGGATTCCGCCAGGTGTGCAGTTATGGGTGCCATCTTGGACGTACATTTGTCCATCCATGGGAACTGCCTCATGGACACTGGTGTAGGGCTGTACACATGTCACAGATGTATTTAGCATTCTCAGGTAGATGATTTGCATTACCAGTGAAGAGTAACGCATATGCCATACCCAAACACCGCACACGGGGCGGGACAATGGGTTTTCTGCCAATCAAGTCCGACACCCATTTCTGCATACCCAAGATCCCATTGCTGCACCTATCGATAGTACCCATTACACATCCATCATGTGTGCGGGACTGGGATGTGGACGCACATGTATGGACACGGCGATCTGTGGATTTCTGCTCATATGTCCTACATTTCATAGATACCTGTCATCAACCTTAATCACACTGGTGGTGCATATGTCTAACTGTGCCATAGTCACAGCTATCGCATCATCTGGTGGTCGGAAACGGCTGGTCGGCGTTCTGTTAGAATGTATTTTTGGGTCCTACAATGGACACATATGTGCAAATGTAAAGGTAGATGTTGCTGGATTGTGTCCAACTGGCCAGTGGTTTCGACCGCTGCTGTATGTTCGCCAATCGTGGATGTCTCTTTGACTACACATTCTATGTGGTGCTACGTAAAACAGGTGTGTTAGAACTGTAAATAACTGATGTATATCCAAAGATGCAGGTTAGCAACTGGTTTACATAAATCTCAGACGTCCCAATAGGACATATCCGTCACTGTACTGTCAACATAACACCACCGGAACATGTTGATCCCCTATGTATTCATTGAAGCATGTCTTCTTTATAGGTGGGAACGCCATAGCTGACATATCCTACTTGACGTTGTTAGTGTGCCATTAGTATGTGTTCCACAGGTCGCCCATCTGTTCCGCTGTATGGTAGCGAGTGCTCCCCATTTTGTTGCTGGCAGATCGAGTGCTGTGTACGCCAGTATTCGCATGGCGGTCTGACTTTGTATGGGGAGTGTCTACTGTACTCCCTATCTGTATTTCCTGTGTTATGCCTTACTGCAGCTGTGTAATTCCACCAGGTTTCCAGTTATGGGTGCCATCTTGGTCGTACACCTGTCCATCCATGGAATTGCCTACTGGACAGTAATATAGGGCTGTACACATTTCACACCTGCTTTTACCATTATCTGGTGGATGCTTTGCATCATTGGTGGGGAGTAAGGCACGGCTATACCCACATCCCTCCCACGGGCGGGACAACGGATTATCTGCCAAACAACACCGAGCCCCAATTTTGCATACACAGGATCCCATGGCTGCGACCTCCACGGTACCCATTACACATCCTTCATGTGTGCGGACTGGGATGTGGACTCACTTATATGGACACGACAATCTGTGGATTTCGTTCATATGTCCTGCATTTCATGGACAGTTGTCATCAACCTTGAACACGCTGGTGGTGCATATGTATAGCTGTGCCGTAGTCACGGCTGTACACCGCCTGGGTCGACCGCAGCTGTTTCATGTCTCAAATGGGTAAATTTTGAGTCCTACAATGGACACCGGCGTGCATATGTAAAGTGTAGAACGTGTTGGACTGTCAACATCTGGCCAGTATGTTCCCCAATCGCGGATGTCTGTTTGACTACCCATATTATGTATTACTTGGCCTATCTATATCCACGAGCCAGTAAGCGTAAATACAGCAAACCTTTAGTCCTGGTCATCTTCATAAAAGACATCCTTGAACATATATCAGGCCAAAACGGACAATGACAGAAACGATACACTCCACAGTCAAAACATACTAAGCTCTTTCACCCACTAACATGGGTCATCGCGGAGTATGTAAATACATTACATAGTCGTCCCTTATACACTTCCTTCAGAGTCAGTTTAAAGTCAATTAATCAGTAAACCTGCTCATAGTTAAGTGGACAGTGCTCCATGTCTTGATGATAACGTGACATATACAAATCAGTGTTGCATACATTACTTAATGGAAACAATAATACAACAACAATGTGTTTATATAACTACAATATTGGTCAATACAATCAGTATATTGACACATAGTTGATAATTGTTGTGAGTAAACCTTAGAATGTAGTGTGTTGATCATTGTATGAAATATCAATGTGTATAACTGTTGCATTACGATTCCAAAGCATGGAATCAATAAGTACAATTGAAGCATAATTTGTATAAATATGAATGTAAATGAAAGTCACAATGTTACGTGTGAATATGACTGTATCATAACTATATCAATATGAAATGGAATGAACTGTAGTTGTTTACATCTTCTTTTCCGATGACAAATCTATGTCCATGTCATATATATGGACCGGGCTGCTGTGTGTAGATGTATACATGTGAACCCCTCGTTTCATACCTTTCTTTGTTACTGTCTGTGGATTACCTGTGTACACACATCAATTACCATGCCATACCTTTCCGCTGTACAGGTTCTGCTTCGGTGCTTTGGCCTATCTTATTGCTGCCGTGTTATGCATGTGCTCGTTCTCTTCTTCTTTAGGACTGTCCATTTGTTGTTCCATGCCATACTTTCTGCTGTCTGGTCTGTGTACGTCCTTTGGCCTTTCTGCTGTTGTTTTTTACCAGTCTATAGCATTGTTGGTGTATGATGTTTGGGCTTTTTCAGGGCCTCGTAACTGGCATCTTTCCCCCCTACTAGTTGGATCTGTGACCCTCCTTGGGGCTTTAGTGTTCGTTCTATGATCGTCATCATCCTATTCAATGTTTTGTGACATTTTACCTGTCTCTACATGGATTTCTCACTAGCTAGGCACACATGCATGCCATTCATATTATGGGACTTTGACATGCTGGTTACATCCCCTCCTACCTCTCAAATCGTTACCCGCTCTTTTTTGTTTACTAGCGGCCACATATTCTATCTGTTACATGGATTGCCGCCCTTTTTACAGGGCTGTTTTTTGGACCTTCGGTTACATGGATCCTTTCCTTAAGGACCTACACTACGTACAGTCTTCACATGGGTTACGTCGCCATATGTATCCGTATCTAATTTAACGCACTGGGCTTGCGTTTGTGCCACTATCGTACTTGCTGTGAAGTCGGTACTAGCTACTTACTATCCCCACCCACCGACATGCCATGGCATTCTTCCCTGTAAAAATCGGCTAATTAAACAGGCCTTATTCCGTTTCGGCCTGGATGCTAGTTTGCTGCGGGATTTAAATCCCTGGTCTTATTTCAACACGGCCCGATTGTCAGGCGTCCTGTGGCATTTCTCCTGCCGGGGGGCGGCCTACATGTTAAAATTTATGTCCATCACGGCCTGTCTTTTGAACCCGGGCCGATCAAGTCCTAATATGCTAATTGCGTCAGCCTTTCGTGTGTTCCTTTGCTTGGTTTGGTCGACGCCTATTCCAATTCCCTGCTAATTTGCATTCACATGGGTTCCCCTTCGTTGATCATGTCCGAAAGTCTGCTTGTTTGGCAGCGTCCGTTGTAAATTTACAGTAGAACAGGTGACGCTCAGCAAGGGGACGGCCCCGGCTATTATCTGTCGCCATTTGACATGGGTTTACATGGAATGTCATGGAAGGACATGTCCGCTGTAGGCAGTCCGCTATGTCCTTTAGCAGTGGCAGGCAATTTTGTGCCATACGGGGAAATGGTCCTGCCATGTGTATGTCCTACAATGACCGTTTGGAGGGTCCCGTATTCCACGCAGGTGCCTAGTCACGTGCCTAGGCAGTACCTGTTGCCGCCACACACCACGCCGCCTAGTCTAAAATATTTTAGGCAAAGGTTTCATAGATGACCCAGGCTCGGACTATGATACTCTGGTGGGCCTTGGGTCGGGTGACCTACAACTCCTGAGACCAGCATTACCCACACCGCTGGTCTCCTATGAGCCAAACGGTTGAAATACAAGCTCCCGGGTGCCTGTGGCTTTCGGTCCCTATAGGGTTTTCCCCAAAGGGTTCGCTAACAACCGTCCCTTGAGGCCTAGCCAAACATCTAACCTGATTTCCACTGTGTTGGACAACTCTAAGCTGCATGATGGCAATCCTACAAACTGGATCTTTACCAAACCACCAAATCGGGACAGCTGAACAACTTGCCTGAGGCCTTCAAGTAAGTTGAAACTGAAGGTAGACACCCTTCCCCGTTTAAGACTAGGCATGATAACAACCCAAAATAATGAGACATTTACAAACCACACCCATCATGGCCCCAGCCATGTTGAACCTAGGACCCAGTACTACACAGGTGGAAATTATGGAGGATACCCCTACATCATGGAACAAAAGGCTGCAGGTTTCCAAAATCCTAAAAACACAAGAGCTTTAACCAAATAGCCTCCTAGGACTATGTCACCCAGGGGGAAAGCTCCGAAGCCAACTACAAGATGGGACCAACTGACCCAGCATTCCATAATCAATGGGGTTAACCACAGTTGGCAGCTTTACATACTAACCAAGGTAATCCAATTGTGGCACAACAGTGAATCCACTCACAGATCATCCATGACCGTTTCCACTTAGTGCACCTAACTCAAGCATGGAGGGATAAACCCGTAAACTGCATAGGAACCCCACCTAGGATCAACCCAGTTGCTTGGTCAAAAATCAGCCTTGTCTACTTTGGTCACACCACCGGTATTGCAACAGTCAAAACCTCCAGACCTGGAAAAGGTTTAAAACCTCAGTACATGGTACTCTTTTGAATTAAATACATATTCAAGGTTGCAAATCTAGTGACTTAAACGGTCATTTGGCCCGTCACCAAGCCAGAAGGTCCTGCCACCAGGGCTGCGGGCCCAATCCACTCATCAAATGAAACAACCGGTTAAGAACAAGTTCCAGAGCTAATGGTGCCACGACACACAGGTCTGACCTGTCCAAATTTACAGCATCAAATTGTCCAGGCATGCCTCGGTACATCACGCATATCATTCGACAAAACAGGGGTAGTACCAATGTGCAATCACTGAACGGTGTTAGGACCCTGCCGTTCTAAGTTTCACAGCACATGGTAACGATTCATAGACCCTACATTCCGGAAATGAAGCATCACTCCAAAAAAGGGTTCCTCCCTTTCTCGCATCATTCACCTGGACTGAGGCATCCAGGACTGGGACCCGGGTTTTTTACGTTCTGAAAGCCCACATTCTCAAACAGAAGCAGGTCTTTGGCACTGTATTGAAATAAACATCGGGATCATTCCCCTTTTCCCTGCTAAACCCCAGATTGAGCAAGCCGCGATTGTGATTGCCACCTAAGATGAATCCCCAATTCACAAAAGGGGTAATTGGAATATTTACTGACCACTTGGGTACATTCCATTCCCATACTACTTGTATCCTGTCTGGCATCAGGCAGGTGCTGGCTTGTTTAGTATTTGCAAATCAACTAGATTCAAATCACCGATGAATATTACTTTTGCACTTTTAATTTACATCTTTATATTTCATTCAAAAAATATTTTGAAAATGTCATTTATATTACAGTCCTAGCTTTTATATTTACAATCTGAACATTTATTAACTTAACCTTAATATGAAAAATTAAGGTTTTAACTTTAATTAATCATATATTTTAATTGCAAAAATAGTTTTGAACAATTATGTGACTCATTTAATCGTCTCTAGTTTTTTACTTGTTACATAGCATTTATTAAACTTTCCATCTAGACTCAATAAATTTTTTTTTAATTAAAATTTTATTATTTAAAATTCTTTGAAGCAATGCTGCATTAACTACGTGTGCATTGTAACCGTGTTCTGTTGTCCTCAGTTTATACTCACTTTGCTTTTACTTTCCACTGGGCTTTTAATTTGTAGGTGAATGCAATTGTAGTTCTAGTATTTCCCTTTAAGCGGAAAGGCATGCAATAACACGGGCTGCATTTAAACCTGGGATCGTGGTCCACCTTGACAGTACCCTTACACTTTAGGTCTACTGGGTCCGTGTATTGATCGTTTGGATGTTTGTCTAGTGATTATGGATCTTACCGCACCTTAACCGCGGGTGCATTTGCCAAACCCCGAGCCCTTTCGCTAAATCCCATGGTCACCCTGGAAGGGCTGTACAATCCATTTGCGTCTCGGTGGGCCTGCATTGTCAGTGAGTTGGGATCTGTCCAATGTCCTGCTTTCACGGACACGTTTGCCAAAACACGCGGGTCTTGCTACCAACCTAGGCAGAACACTCAGTCTTGACACACTCAGGGGTGTGGATGTGTGTCATAATGACCCAATGGCATATGTCATAGTTTATTTTGCAACTGCCAGAACTTACCGCTGATGTTCAATCGAATGTCTGTGAAGCCATATCACGTTCTCGTACCAGGTGTTAGTTGTGTCAAAAGTTTGTCCTTATGGTAGCAATGTCAATTAATAGTTGCATGGCAACGTGCTGTTTTTCACGCGATGACATGGTGTCCTGTTTATACATTCTGTGTAGTAAAACATTTATACACAATGGTTTACGTAGGCATGTTGTGTCCCCGTCCATGTTCCCTGATAGTAATATGCGTCACTTTTTTCCAAACACCTGCTTTTTGCCCTATTGCAGTTGCTTTGTATAGTGGGTCTATACTCCATCTTTACCTTTGGGTTTGTTACTGCATTGTATTCCACCAGGTCCCATCTGTCCCTCATGGTACCTTCCATCTTGGATTGCTGGACGTATTGGGTGTACATTCACCTTTTTTGGGATTTCTGTTCTTGCTGCATTTTGGGTTAACCTTAGCTGTAAACCCCAGTTCAGTCATGGGCATCTCTGACACCAGCCATTTGCATCCAGGTCCCTGTGAGCCTACAACAACCCCCCTTTTCATTGTGGTGGATTGGACTCATTTGGAAGACGGCTATCCGATTCTTCTGCTGCATTTCATGGATTTTCCATCAACCGACCCATTTTTAATCCCATCCTATGCTGCCCTCACGTACCCTTGGACCCATGTTCAGGCAAATGGGAATTTGGCCACAATGGACACGATTGTTTTAAATTTAACATGTTGACTATACATGTGCCATAACTTCCGGGGTCTTTAACCATTAGTATACGCTGTCACCACGTTGTGAAAAGGGAAATTTTTTTTTACATATAATATCTTGAAATTAGGAACAGGACTACAAACGTATTACGTCAAAACCCAGCTTTTACCCATAATGTTTTGGTTCTGAAAACTTCATAGTGTATAACTACCTTGATCTGTTCATTCATTAACATGACTCATATAAGTCAAGTGACATGCAATGATAATGAAGTAAAAATAAAGCTCACATTTAAAGGAATATACAGTACAAATTTAATATCTATATATCAATAGTTATTTACACTATTGATAATTTGTAACTTAAATGAGGTGTGTCTGTATGAATAAATGTGAATCACTGTTGCATACATTAATTATGGAAACAAAATACAAACAACTTTTTTATAATAAATTGGAATAAGTCAGATGTTGCCAATTGAATTTTGTATAATTAAATGATGGAATGACTGGTGTACATTCTTTTACTTCTATTACGATCCAAATTAAGCATGTCCTTTGGGATATTTCATTGAATCGTAAAGTCTTTATGTGTGAAATTCTTGTATCATATTACATTAAAAAATCGGTTAGTTTGCATTTGTCGGCAAATTTGCCCACTTGCTTTGACTTACCAGTGCTTGAGGGACAGTGACCGTTGACCTTCTTTTCTTTGGGTGGTTACTGTGACGCATCAATCCATATCTACTTCGCTTATTCTGAGGGCCTTTAGGCCTTTCTATTGTGTGTGTTTTTTACATTAGTACTTTGGATGTGGCGTTCATTGTTGGGCTTCTTCCGGGCCTCTGTACATGGAACATCCTACTGCCGTCTGTTGGGCATGAACCAGCTTTGGACTTTACATGGTGTTCTGATCTTCTCATATATTACTCCATGTTGTTCTATATTTTTTTTTTGTCCACCCTGTGATCCCGACATTCAAGGTACCTTACATGGAGCCATACTTAGAGGCTGACATTATGGTCCTGTTTGTGCATAGTCATCAACCACTCTCAGGTTTCTCCACACTCATGTTGCTTTCCAATGTGTTTCTGCACCATGTAATGCTATTTTTCATTTATTCCACCTTTGGGGCGACGTTTGCTTCTGTTGCTGGAAATACATGTTAACCTTGCCCTGCTTGGCCACACCATGCATTTCCTTTTTCGCATGGAGCATTCAGTTCACAGTATTGCTCCATAGTGTTATGGCCCTGGTGTTCGGTTTGGTTCTGTGACACTCGTACTTTGTGTTTGTGCATACGCCAGTACTACTACTATACATGTCCCTTCACCGCTCGCGTTTGGTCCCTTCACTGTGTATAGTACACAGTCAAACACCTATTTCCATTCGTGACCCGATGTATGTCTTATCGGATTTCGTCACAAATTCTCCACCCCACCAGTCCCTTTTGGCTTGGGAAGGCGTACCCGTTAAACCGTTATCATGCATCGGCCCGGTTTGTCTTGACCGCATGGATGTTCAACCAAACCCTATGGCGTGCCGTCATGTGCTGTGGCATTGTCAGTCTGTCGCGGACATCCTGTACCTTATTATGTAATGGTCCATTGCATGGTTTCTTGCTGAATGTCCTGCCGGACTCCGTTGCTTTTTGGCAGTCCCTTGCATTGTTTAAATGGCAGAACGTTGACACGCACCCCTAGCCCCGGTTTAGTACTGCTCGCATTTAATGGTTTACAGGCGGAGTTCACTTGGCCATGGACAGCCCTTTTGTTCCCGCCGGCTGGAACTTCACTTGGGAACGGAAGCATATGCGCCATGCTGGTTATGTTGCTTTCCATATGATATGATACTACAATGCCTCGAGCAGTGGACTTGGTATGGAACGCCTTCGGGCTAGGCAGAACTCTGTGGCCGCACATTAGCCCTCCGTCTGGTAATTTCTTAAGCTGAAGATTGCCATACTAGCAAGACCGGCTGCAGGGCATGATACCCACAAGGTGGCCTTGCTGGGCGCACCAGCTGCCTGAGTCCCCCCATACCCACACCGCTGGTTATCTAGATTAAACTTGTAAGGAACCGTAGCGCGGGTGCAGCTTGGGGCGTTCATATAACCTTTCTCACCGAGCCCTCGGAATTATTGTTGAACCCGAGGCAGTTCAACTAAACCCCGATTTGAAAATGCCTTCCAATTTTAAGACTGTGGTCGGTTCCCATCACAACCTTTTACAAAGCCAAGTTCAGTCTGGAACTCGTCCCTGAAAGCTCTGGTCAGGGTAAACATACAAAAAATGGAATACTTATGGTGCACCCGCCATGTATTGAACACAGGTCCCTAAACATGGAATCGAAAACAACCAGCTGGAACCCCCCAAGACGCTCTAGAAATTGGACCCTAGAAAGTGAAACACACCTGGTAAGAACTTGCCATTATAAACCACATGCAACAGGAAAATCGGGAATTACAAATCACGACTAAGAATATCAACCATTTGTTGGACACTGGAGACACGAATGCTCCTCCCAGGCAGTAAAACAAGGATATGACCAAGTGTCCACTGACTCCAGACTCAATGGACTTCCCCCCATAGGAGAGATATCATACCCGCTTAGTAATTACCAAGGTGGCACAAGGACTAGTCCACTCCAAGGATGTGACCCTACCATAATCACCCATAGTACAGCTTGTCTCAAGCCATGGGAAACATGTTGGAAGTAACAATACACAGGGGATTGCAATGTGCCCAGATGACTGGAAACGATCAAGTGTACACCCTCCTGTAACATCCCAAGGCCTACAGCTGCAACCATCAGAGTACATGGCAAGCTCAACGAATAACTTCATACTTGATAAAACCCTTTCTGTAAATACAATCCGAGCTTAAACTGCTATTCAGGATCACCGGCCATGTTGGGCAACATCCACAGCCATCCAAAACTTTTGGGGCCCTCACCATCCACCCTAGTTTCATCTACATCAGTGAAGCAAAACGTTATGCCAATTGCAATGATACAAACCCGGTCAATGTTGCGACACCTGCAATCCGCAGCCTTTCCAGGAACTGGGCCAGCATTTCAGCTACATTCGAAAGAAGTCAACCCTGGGATGCAACAGTTCCCAGACTGAAGGTGGCATCCCAGCACAGAGGGGTTCCCGATTGGGACCCTGCTTGGTAACGTTGTCCAACACATGGCACGTAGTAACCGCAATGCTACAGACCTGGGAACATTACCCAGACATTGGTGGAACACTACCATACATTTAAAGGGGTCGGCCCTTCGTAAGTTTGACCGAACCATGCTGAAGGCTTACATACCTTTAAATGCCCCGGGTTTAGGAATTTTAAACTACCAGAGTTTTCCTTTCTATCATCGTTACCACTTAAGGGGACATTCCTTCAGTGTCAGCCGACACCATTTGCACATGCTCAAAGAACTTATCCTCAGAACGGCAGGTTCCAAAACTTGCATTATAATAAAGGGTTTTTGACAATCATTCCCAGAATCACTGTGTGGAACAACCAGTCAGATTGAACATGCTTCCTTTAAATTTCCCCGATTAAAATGCATTTACACCTTGGTTAATATATTTACTTAATTCATTCCCAGTCTTTTGAAAGCAAATCCAGTATTAAATGTTTGGGTTTTTTATTTACAGGTGTCTAGTTCTTTATAATTACATGTAAAATATTTATGACTTTACCCCAGTACTGTAATTATGTGGTTTTTCATATATAATATATTTTATTCTGAGAATATTAGGTTTTTTAAAATAGGTGTCTATCTTTTCATTTGACCAGAGATTTTACTGTACACTAAGGCATTGTAAACTTGCCATTTTTCTCCTTTTAAAGTTTTAAAATTTATTTGAAGATTCATTTCGAGAGTCTGTTACAGGACAACTCTAACCCATGTGATCTTTAATTCCTTTGGCTTGTTTAAAATCACAGTTATTACATCCTCATTTGGTTTACATGACAGTGTCTTTTGTATTTCTGGAATGTCTGTTATGAGTGTATAAACCCGAAAACTTGGTGGCAGTTAATTCCGGGTTGCAGTTGGTCACGTTTCTACGTGCCCCTTGTGGTTGCTTGAATGGTTTGGGTTTCATGGCAATGCATTGCATTGTGTTGCTTGATTTATGGGCAGGATTACTTGCCATTTCCTCGGTGGTTCAACGATTATTCCAACAGAATAGCCTTGACATAAGGCTGTACTCAACCCGCAGTTGCATTCTCCCTACTTGCATTGTAGGGATACCTGACTGTCAATTACGCATATGTCCTATTTCTGACACAGCCCTTTAAACGCCATGGCCATTCCTTACGTAGTCATTGCAATCTGTTGTTCGGACACAGCTGGAGTGGGTTCTGTGAGAATGTATTTTTGGGTCCTTCAATGGACACCAATGTGCATATGTCAAGTTAGATGTTGCTGGACTGTGTCCAACTGGCCAGTGCTTTTCACTGCTGCTGTATGTTCCCCAATCGTGGATGTCTGTTTGACTACCCATTCTACGTGGTGCTACGTAACCAGGTGATTTAGTACTGTGAACAAATGGTATACATCCAAAGATGCTGGTTAGCAACTGCTTCAAATAAACCTCAGACATCCCAATAGGACATATCCGTCACTGTATTTTCAACATAACACCACCGGAACATGTTGATCCCCTATGTATTCATTGAAGCATGTCTTCTTTATAGGTGGGAACGCCATAGCTGACATATCCTACTTGACGTTGTTAGTGTGCCATTAGTATGTGTTCCACAGGTCGCCCATCTGTTCCGCTGTATGGTAGCGAGTGCTCCCCATTTTGTTGCTGGCAGATCGAGTGCTGTGTATGCCGGTATTCGCACGGCGGTCTGACTTTGTATGGGGAGTGTCTACTGTACTCCCTATCTGTATTTCCTGTGTTATGCCTTACTGCAGCTGTGTAATTCCACCAGGTTTCCAGTTATGGGTGCCATCTTGGTCGTACACCTGTCCATCCATGGGAATTGCCTACTGGACAGTAATATAGGGCTGTACACATTTCACACCTGCTTTTACCATTATCTGGTGGATGCTTTGCATCATTGGTGGGGAGTAAGGCACGGGCTATACCCACATCCCTCCCACAGGGCAGGACAACGGATTATCTGCCAAACAACACCGAGCCCCAATTTTGCATACCCAGGATCCCATGGCTGCAACCCTCCACGGTACCCATTACACATCCTTCATGTGTGCGGGACTGGGATGTGGACTCACTTATATGGACACGACAATCTGTGGATTTCTGTTCATATGTCCTGCATTTCATGGACAGTTGTCATCAACCTTGAACACGCTGGTGGTGCATATGTATAGCTGTGCCGTAGTCACGGCTGTACACCGTCTGGGTCGACCGCAGCTGTTTCATGTCTCAAATGGGTAAATTTTTGGAGTCCTACAATGGACACCGATGTGCATATGTAAAGTGTAGAACGTGTTGGACTGTCAACATCTGGCCAGTATGTTCCCCAATCGCGGATGTCTGTTTGACTACCCATATTATGTATTACTTGGCCTATCTATATCCACGTGCCAGTAAGCGTAAATACAGCAAACCTTTAGTCCTGGTCATCTTCATAAAAGACATCCTTGAACATATATCAGGCCAAAACGGACAATGACAGAAACGATACACTCCACAGTCAAAACATACTAAGCTCTTTCACCCACTAACATGGGTCATCGTCGGAGTACGAAATACATTACATAGTCGTCCCTTATACACTTCCTTCAGAGTCAGTTTAAAGTCAATTAATCAGTAAACCTGCTCATAGTTAAGTGGACAGTGCTCCATGTCTTGATGATAACGTGACATATACAAATCAGTGTTGCATACATTACTTAATGGAAACAATAATACAACAACAATGTGTTTATATAACTACAATATTGGTCAATACAATCAGTATATTGACACATAGTTGATAATTGTTGTGAGTAAACCTTAGAATGTAGTGTGTTGATCATGGTATGAAATATCAATGTGTATAACTGTTGCATTACGATTCCAAAGCATGGAATCAATAAGTACAATTGAAGCATAATTTGTATAAATATGAATGTAAATGAAAGTCACAATGTTACGTGTGAATATGACTGTATCATAACTATATCAATATGAAATGGAATGAACTGTAGTTGTTTACATCTTCTTTTCCGGTGACAAATCTATGTCCATGCGTCATATATACGGGCCGTCGGGCTGCTGTGTGTAGATGTATACATGTGAACCCCTCGTTTCATACCTTTCTTTGTTACTGTCTGTGGATTACCTGTGTACACACATCAATTACCATGCCATACCTTTCCGCTGTACAGGTTCTGGCATGGTGTACGGCTGGTTGGCCCTCAATCTTGCTGTGTGTTACATTGACCAGTGTCTATCTGGCAATTCGCTGGCGTGTCATGTGTGACCTTCTTGCTTCTTTAGGGACCTGATCCCATAATTGTGACGTGCTTCCACTGGCCATATATCTGTCTGTCGTCTGGGATCTGTGTGTAACCAGTCCTTTCAGGACACTTTCTATTGTTGTTCTTTTTTGTTTACATATATGAGTACTTTGGTATGTTGTGCTATGATTGTGTGTGGAGCATTTTTCCACGGGCCTCTGCTGACACTGGACATATATCCAGCTAGCGTAGCCCGGTCAACAAGTGTGAGCCAACTGGACGCAATTCGTACGGGGGCACCTTCTGACAAGTGGGTCGGGTTACTGATGCATACCGTCATCAATCCATACTACTAACACATACGTTATTCTATCCACATTCTATGTTTGTCTCATCACATAGCGTGTGTTTCTCACTATTTCTAATGGTACTTTACATGGCATTGCCCGATTCCATACTTTCAGAGGCTGACATTTATGAGACCTGTCTGGTTGACGTGGAGGACACATCCTTAACCTGCCCTGCTTCGAGGGGATCACACACGCACACTCGCACGTGCATTTCCTAATTGTGGTTTACACGCAGGCGCACATGCATATCCGTATTCTGTCTCCATATGTTTACTGGCCCTGTGTGGTTACGTGGTCTGTGTTAGTTGTGACTATTCCGGTAACATATCTGTGATCCGGTTGACGGACGTGTGCGGAACGCACGTACACCTCTATACATGTAACAGTCTTTGCAGCATGGACGCATTACGTACACGTTCACATGTATATGTTCCATAGTCGTAATTCAAACAGGACTGCATTCACGTTTGCCGGTTACTGTGACCACTACATGTTAGCTGTTCGGTGTCATTGATATGCATACCCATGGTACTTAGCTACATTTACATATCCCCCCACCCCCACCCCCCCGCACTCACGCACGTCACTGGCATCCCTTCACCTGCTGGGAAAGGTGCGGTACTACATGTTAAACATTCCTTATTCCCTCCCATTCATGGCCCAGGATGCATATGTCTTGACCGCAGGGATGTTCAGATCACAGGGGCTTATATCCCCAACGCATACAGGCCTTCGATTGTCAGGGTGTCCCTGTGGTGCTTTGGGTTTGGTCTTGTCCGCCCAGTATACGGAACTGCCCTGACCGTGTACGAATGTTAGATGAGTCACATGGCCACGGTTTGTCCGTGTCTATGATACCATGTCTCCCCCCCCCCCCCCCATAATTCCTAACCATGTGCGCTGATTGGCCGGCGTACCCGTTGTCGATGTTGTTATAGTAATTGAACACGGTCTGGTCGAACGGACCTATTTCCATTAGTAACCCTCGGTATTCATGACCTGTCTCGCCATATTACATGGGTTTAACATTGCGTGATGGCTTTCACTGAGCCACGGACATGTCCGTTGCTTAGTTTGGGCCAGTCCCGCTCTGCTACACATTTAACATGGCGGAACAGGTTGAACAGCTCAGCAACGGGGACATCGGCCTCTCCGTCGCTGTTTAGTATTGAATCGCTATGTTGACTTTGTTTCACAGAGCGAGACAGTGTCGACATTGGTAACGGACATCTCACGCAGTACGTCCACACCGCAGCGGGTGGCGTATGTCGGCGTTTAGGCAGCGGACAGGCATTATGCTGTGCCATTATGTCTGGGGAATATATGGTTTCTTGCCATAGATGATATGTCATACTAGCAATGACCCGCGTCTGGGAGTGGGTACTGCTGTATTTACCCACGGCAAGAGTGGCCTTAGGTCACGTGGTGCCCTAGGCAGAAGTACTCCATGATGCCACCGCCACATCACCCGCTACCCCCGTCCTGGTCTACCTACACAATATAAAGGCTTGAAAGGTGCCCCGAGTAGAGCGGCGCCCTAGGAGGCTGCCTAGTTGGCCTATGCATAAGGCCGCATATGTGTGTGGTCCCTCGGGCGTCGGACTCAGGAACGCACCACGTCTGCCGTGAGTATATCTAGCATTACCCACATCCAGGCATGGTTTATTGCTATGATGTTCCACACCTGTGTTTGGACAACCTACAATAGCTTCTGCTATTGGCATGCAATGCTGTGGGTGGTGCCGGTTACCATACATATACCTTTCTCAAAAGCCGGATTAACAGTTCTGAACACTACTGTGGTCTCCTTTGAGGCCCCTGAGCCAGTGGTAAACATTACTCAAACCGCTGAATTACGTACATATGCCTTCCACCAGCACCTACAGGACTGCATGGATCAGGCAATCCCATACAAAACTGAGACTCTTTGTACCAAAGCCAAGCATCCAGTCTGGTGGACCCCAGCCATGAACAAGCTCTAGAACGACTGGAGGTAGCTACTACAAGATAGAGTGGAATACTTGTAAGGTAAGACACCCTTGCTCATTGTATGTGAAAACCTACAGGCTGTCAGGAAATCATCCAGGGGAAATTCAACAGAGAAATCAACAAGAACTCGACAGACAATCATAAGGCCTTCTTTAGCTATGTTGGACACCTGGGAGGACACTCCCAGATATGCCCACACTGGGTTCAGAATGATGTGAGGATGACTGAACCTACACACATTGCCAACATAATGGACGACAGGTTCGGTGCTAACTTCTCCCCCCCTCACCCACACATGGAGAGATATCTATACCAGAGGATTGTAGATCCTGGAACTTCTGTGACACACAGGTGGGAAATGCTCTCCAAGGCAGTAAACACAACATCCATGGGACCAGATGGTGTCCCAGCTGTGTACTCCATGAACTCAATGGGGAATTAAACCCACAGTTAGGACAGCTGTTTAACCGTAGCCTCACCTCAGGATATGTACCCAAGTAGTGGCACAAGGCAACTGTAGTCCCACTTCACAAGGATGGTGCATCCACTGACCCTGGTAATTACCATCCCATTAGCTTGACAAGCCTTATCTGCAAAGCCATGGAGAAGGATCATGATGGAAGTCATACATAATGACATAGGGGACTTGCATACTTTGGATCCAACCCAGTTTTGCTTGGTCAAATACAGATCATGCCTTTTAAACGTGTCTGACTTTTAGGATCAGTCACCAAGGCCATTGATGAGGGCAAAGCAGTCCATACAGCCTACCTAGACCTGGCAAAGGCCTTCAACACAATACCACCCTCAGGTATCATTGATAAACCCGTCTGCTTGAATGTAAATACATACTTCACCAGACGGGTTGCAAACTGGCTAAGTGACAGAACCCACACGGTCATAGTTGCTGGCGCCATGTCATACTCACAGCCAGTCACAGGTGTTGTCCCACGGGGCTCAATCCTGGGTCCACTATTTTTCCGCATCTACATTTCAAAAGTACAAGCAAACACAGGGGGGTTATGGCTAACAATGTTTGCAGATGACTGCAAACCGGGTGCCATAGTCGGACACACATCTGACACAGATATCCTTCAGAAGGGCCTCACAGCTATGGATAACTGGTGCCAGAGACATGGCCTACAGCTAAATGCCAGGAAATGCATAGTCATACCCTTCGGGAAGAACGAGGTTACCCCTAGCTACCATATAGGTGGCAATCCACTGAGCACAGAGGGAGTTACCAGGGATCTGGGGACCCGTGTTGTCGGTAACCGTTTGTTCGACACACACATTGCTAACGTAGTTAGATAGACCTTCTACATTGCCCACCTGATCATGAAGGCATTCACATCTACATCAGGGGAGGTCATTGTCCCCTTGTACTCATCACTCATTACACCTATGATTGAGTACAATGCCCCGTTCAGAATGTATGTGACCCGACACCTGCAGCAGCTGGAAAGGCCCCGACAGTTCATCCACAAACGGATGCAGGGTCTCAGGAATATGTGTTATGCTGACCAACTGAAAGGGTTCCATCCCTATTCCATCGCATACCACTTGCCCAGAGGTGACCTGTGCCTGGCATCCAAGGCCAGGTCGAACCCGGATTTGATGACTATGCTTCACCTAAAGAATCTAGATCCCTCAGAATCACAAGGGCAGGTGACGTACACCTTGGCACTGTCATTAATAGAACATGCTGGTGGGACAGATTCATCACCCAGACACTCACTATGCTGTGGAACAACATCCCAGTACATGTGAGACAGAGCACCTGGCTGGCCTTGTTTTAATATTTTGACAAGGATGTCTGAATTGCTTTATTCAACTAACCTTGTAAATGAATATTTACTTTACCACATTTTTAATCTTTACATTCCATTGATATATTTTACATTAGTCATAATCATAGTGTTTATCTCTATATATTAGGGTTCATTTATATTACTAGGTGTCTCTAGTTCTTTTAATATATTGGCACAATCCCTAGAACATATATATGTAACTTATACACTCAGACACTTGGAAAACATTATGTTGGTTCTTCTTTCATATTAATACATATATTTTTATTTTCGCGGAAGAATATACATTTTGAAGCAATGTCTGATTTACTCACTGTGTGCAATCTGTAACCCGAGTAGACTTTTTAGCTTGTTCGCCTTTAAGGCATTTAATTAATACTTAGCACATCTTATTTACTGCCCAATTAAGGGTTTTAAATGTAGTAGTTTGAACTGCATTGTATGTATTCTGAAGAAGTCTGCTTATGAAGCAGACGAAAAGTGCTGCAATAAACTATGGTGACTGCATTTAATTCCTGGTGGGCTCTGAGTGGTCACCGACCGTTTCTACAGTACCTCATTTTTGCTTTGGACTTTCTCATCTGGGTCTCTGTGTTATTTGTATGGGGAATGTCAAGTGTAGTCCCTATGTGTATTACCTGTGTAATGCCTTACTGCGGCAGTGTAATTCCACCGGGTTTGCAGTTAGGGGCGCCGTCTTGTTCATACGCTTGTCCATCCATGTGAGTTGCCTACTGGACACTGGTATAGGGCTGTACACATTTCACGCCTGCATTTAGCATTCTCCGGTGGATGCTTTGCATTATTAGTAGGGAGTAAGGCAGGTACTATGCCCACATCCCTCCCACGGGGCGGGACAATGGATTATCTGCCAGACAACACAGAGCCCCATTTCTGCATACCCAAAATCCCATGGCTGCAACCCTCCACAGTACCCATTACACATCCTTCATGCGTGCGGGACTGGGATGTGGATGCACATGTATGGACACGTCGATCTGGGTATTTCTGTTCATATGTCCTGCATTTCATGGACTCTTGACAGCAACCTTAAACACGCTGGTGGTGCATATGTCTAACTGTGCCGTAGTCACGGCTATATCATCGTCTGTTGTTCGGACACAGCTGGAGTGGGTTCTGTGAGAATGTATTTTTGGGTCCTTCAATGGACACCAATGTGCATATGTCAAGTTAGATGTTGCTGGACTGTGTCCAACTGGCCAGTGCTTTTCACTGCTGCTGTATGTTCCCCAATCGCGGATGTCTGTTTGACTACCCATTCTACGTGGTGCTACGTAACCAGGTGATTTAGTACTGTGAACAAATGGTATACATCCAAAGATGCTGGTTAGCAACTGCTTCAAATAAACCTCAGACATCCCAATAGGACATATCCGTCACTGTATTTTCAACATAACACCACCGGAACATGTTGATCCCCTATGTATTCATTGAAGCATGTCTTCTTTATAGGTGGGAACGCCATAGCTGACATATCCTACTTGACGTTGTTAGTGTGCCATTAGTATGTGTTCCACAGGTCGCCCATCTGTTCCACTGTATGGTAGCGAGTGCTCCCCATTTTGTTGCTGGCAGATCGAGTGCTGTACGCCGGTATTCGCACGGCGGTCTGACTTTGTATGGGGAGTGTCTACTGTACTCCCTATCTGTATTTCCTGTGTTATGCCTTACTGCAGCTGTGTAATTCCACCAGGTTTCCAGTTATGGGTGCCATCTTGGTCGTACACCTGTCCATCCATGGGAATTGCCTACTGGACAGTAATATAGGGCTGTACACATTTCACACCTGCTTTTACCATTATCTGGTGGATGCTTTGCATCATTGGTGGGGAGTAAGGCACGGGCTATACCCACATCCCTCCCACGGGGCTAGACAACGGATTATCTGCCAAACAACACCGAGCCCCAATTTTGCATACCCAGGATCCCATGGCTGCAACCCTCCACGGTACCCATTACACATCCTTCATGTGTGTGGGACTGGGATGTGGACTCACTTATATGGACACGACAATCTGTGGATTTCTGTTCATATGTCCTGCATTTCATGGACAGTTGTCATCAACCTTGAACACGCTGGTGGTGCATATGTATAGCTGTGCCGTAGTCACGGCTGTACACCGTCTGGGTCGACCGCAGCTGTTTCATGTCTCAAATGGGTAAATTTTTGGAGTCCTACAATGGACACCGATGTGCATATGTAAAGTGTAGAACATGTTGGACTGTCAACATCTGGCCAGTATGTTCCCCAATCGCGGATGTCTGTTTGACTACCCATATTATGTATTACTTGGCCTATCTATATCCACGTGCCAGTAAGCGTAAATACAGCAAACCTTTAGTCCTGGTCATCTTCATAAAATACATCCTTGAACATATATCAGGCCAAAACGGACAATGACAGAAACGATACACTCCACAGTCAAAACATACTAAGCTCTTTCACCCACTAACATGGGTCATCGTCGGAGTACGAAATACATTACATAGTCGTCCCTTATACACTTCCTTCAGAGTCAGTTTAAAGTCAATTAATCAGTAAACCTGCTCATAGTTAAGTGGACAGTGCTCCATGTCTTGATGATAACGTGACATATACAAATCAGTGTTGCATACATTACTTAATGGAAACAATAATACAACAACAATGTGTTTATATAACTACAATATTGGTCAATACAATCAGTATATTGACACATAGTTGATAATTGTTGTGAGTAAACCTTAGAATGTAGTGTGTTGATCATGGTATGAAATATCAATGTGTATAACTGTTGCATTACGATTCCAAAGCATGGAATCAATAAGTACAATTGAAGCATAATTTGTATAAATATGAATGTAAATGAAAGTCACAATGTATAGTGTGAATATGACTGTATCATAACTATATCAATATGAAATGGAATGAACTGTAGTTGTTTACATCTTCTTTTCCGGTGACAAATCTATGTCCATGCGTCATATATACGGGCCATCTGGCTGCTGTGTGTAGATGTATACATGTGAACCCCTCGTTTCATACCTTTCTTTGTTACTGTCTGTGGATTACCTGTGTACACACATCAATTACCATGCCATACCTTTCCGCTGTACAGGTTCTGGCATGGTGTACGGCTGGTTGGCCCTCAATCTTGCTGTGTGTTACATTGACCAGTGTCTATCTGGCAATTCGCTGGCGTGTCATGTGTGACCTTCTTGCTTCTTTAGGGACCTGATCCCATAATTGTGACGTGCTTCCACTGGCCATATATCTGTCTGTCGTCTGGGATCTGTGTGTAACCAGTCCTTTCAGGACACTTTCTATTGTTGTTCTTTTTTGTTTACATATATGAGTACTTTGGTATGTTGTGCTATGATTGTGTGTGGAGCATTTTTCCACGGGCCTCTGCTGACACTGGACATATATCCAGCTAGCGTAGCCGGTCAACAAGTGTGAGCCAACTGGACGCACTAAATGCACGGGGCACCTTCTGACAAGTGGGTCGGGTTACTGATGCATACCGTCATCAATCCATACTACTAACACATACGTTATTCTATCCACATTCTATGTTTGTCTCATCACATAGCGTGTGTTTCTCACTATTTCTAATGGTACTTTACATGGCATTGCCCGATTCCATACTTTCAGAGGCTGACATTTATGAGACCTGTCTGGTTGACGTGGAGGACACATCCTTAACCTGCCCTGCTTCGAGGGGATCACACACGCACACGCGCACGTGCATTTCCTAATTGTGGTTTACACGCAGGCGCACATGCATATCCGTATTCTGTCTCCATATGTTTACTGGCCCTGTGTGGTTACGTGGTCTGTGTTAGTTGTGACTATTCCGGTAACATATCTGTGATCCGGTTGACGGACGTGTGCGGAACGCACGTACACCTCTATACATGTAACAGTCTTTGCAGCATGGACGCATTACGTACACGTTCACATGTATATGTTCCATAGTCGTAATTCAAACAGGACTGCATTCACATTTGCCGGTTACTGTGACCACTACATGTTAGCTGTTCGGTGTCATTGATATGCATACCCATGGTACTTAGCTACATTTACATATCCCCCCACCCTCACCCCCCCCGCACTCACGCACGTCACTGGCATCCCTTCACCTGCTGGGAAAGGTGCGGTACTACATGTTAAACATTCCTTATTCCCTCCCATTCATGGCCCAGGATGCATATGTCTTGACCGCAGGGATGTTCAGATCACAGGGGCTTATATCCCCAACGCATACAGGCCTTCGATTGTCAGGGTGTCCCTGTGGTGCTTTGGGTTTGGTCTTGTCCGCCCAGTATACGGAACTGCCCTGACCGTGTACGAATGTTAGATGAGTCACATGGCCACGGTTTGTCCGTGTCTATGATACCATGTCCCCCCCCCATAATTCCTAACCGTGTGTGCTGATTGGCCGGCGTACCCGTTGTCGATGTTGTTATAGTAATTGAACACGGTCTGGTCGAACGGACCTATTTCCATTAGTAACCCTCGGTATTCATGACCTGTCTCGCCATATTACATGGGTTTAACATTGCGTGATGGCTTTCACTGAGCCACGGACATGTCCGTTGCTTAGTTTGGGCCAGTCCCGCTCTGCTACACACATTTAACATGGCGGAACAGGTTGAACAGCTCAGCAACGGGGACATCGGCCTCTCCGTCGCTGTTTAGTATTGAATCGCTATGTTGACTTTGTTTCACAGAGCGAGACAGTGTCGACATTGGTAACGGACATCTCGCGCGATGCGTCCACACCGCGGGTGGCGTATGTCGGCGTTTAGGCAGCGGACAGGCATTATGCTGTGCCATTATGTCTGGGGAATATATGGTTTCTTGCCATAGATGATATGTCATACTAGCAATGACCCGCGTCTGGGAGTGGGTACTGCTGTATTTACCCACGGCAAGAGTGGCCTTAGGTCACGTGGTGCCCTAGGCAGAAGTACTCCATGATGCCACCGCCACATCACCCGCTACCCCCGTCCTGGTCTACCTACACAATATAAAGGCTTGAAAGGTGCCCTGAGTAGAGCGGCGCCCTAGGAGGCTGCCTAGTTGGCCTATGCATAAGGCCGCATATGTGTGTGGTCCCTCGGGCGTCGGACTCGGGAACGCACCACGTCTGCCGTGAGTATATCTAGCATTACCCACATCCAGGCATGGTTTATTGCTATGATGTTCCACACCTGTGTTTGGACAACCTACAATAGCTTCTGCTATTGGCATGCAATGCTGTGGGTGGTGCCGGTTACCATACATATACCTTTCTCAAAAGCCGAAGTTACAGTTCTGAACACTACTGTGGTCTCCTTTGAGGCCCCTGAGCCAGTGGTAAACATTACTCAAACCGCTGAATTACGTACATATGCCTTCCACCAGCACCTACAGGACTGCATGGATCAGGCAATCCCATACAAAACTGAGACTCTTTGTACCAAAGCCAAGCATCCAGTCTGGTGGACCCCAGCCATGAACAAGCTCTAGAATGACTGGAGGTAGCTACTACAAGATAGAGTGGAATACTTGTAAGGTAAGACACCCTTGCTCATTGTATGTGAAAACCTACAGGCTGTCAGGAAATCATCCAGGGGAAATTCAACAGAGAAATCAACAAGAACTCGACAGACAATCATAAGGCCTTCTTTAGCTATGTTGGACACCTGGGAGGACACTCCCAGATATGCTCACACTGGGTTCAGAATGATGTGAGGATGACTGAACCTACACACATTGCCAACATAATGGACGACAGGTTCGGTGCTAACTTCTCCCCTCACCCCACATGGAGAGATATCTATACCAGAGGATTGTAGATCCTGGAACTTCTGTGACACACAGGTGGGAAATGCTCTCTCCAAGGCAGTAAACACAACATCCATGGGACCAGATGGTGTCCCAGCTGTGTACTCCATGAACTCAATGGGGAATTAAACCCACAGTTAGGACAGCTGTTTAACCGTAGCCTCACCTCAGGATACGTACCCAAGTAGTGGCACAAGGCAACTGTAGTCCCACTTCACAAGGATGGTGCATCCACTGACCCTGGTAATTACCATCCCATTAGCTTGACAAGCCTTATCTGCAAAGCCATGGAGAAGGATCATGATGGAAGTCATACATAATGACATAGGGGACTTGCATACTTTGGATCCAACCCAGTTTTGCTTGGTCAAATACAGATCATGCCTTTTAAACGTGTCTGACTTTTTAGGATCAGTCACCAAGGCCATTGATGAGGGCAAAGCAGTCCATACAGCCTACCTAGACCTGGCAAAGGCCTTCAACACAATACCACCCTCAGGTATCATTGATAAACCCATCTGCTTGAATGTAAATACATACTTCGCCAGAGGGGTTGCAAACTGGCTAAGTGACAGAACCCACACGGTCATAGTTGCTGGCGCCATGTCATACTCACAGCCAGTCACAGGTGTTCAGGGGCTCAGTCCTGGGTCCACTATTTTTCCGCATCTACATTTCAAAAGTACAAGCAAACACAGGGGGGTTATGGCTAACAATGTTTGCAGATGACTGCAAACCGGGTGCCATAGTCGGACACACATCTGACACAGATATCCTTCAGAAGGGCCTCACAGCTATGGATAACTGGTGCCAGAGACATGGCCTACAGCTAAATGCCGAGAAATGCATAGTCATACCCTTCGGGAAGAACGAGGTTACCCTAGCTACCATATAGGTGGCAATCCACTGAGCACAGAGGGAGTTACCAGGGATCTGGGGACCCGTGTTGTCGGTAACCGTTTGTTCGACACACACATTGCTAACGTAGTTAGATAGACCTTCTACATTGCCCACCTGATCATGAAGGCATTCACATCTACATCAGGGGAGGTCATTGTCCCCTTGTACTCATCACTCATTACACCTATGATTGAGTACAATGCCCCGTTCAGAATGTATGTGACCCGACACCTGCAGCAGCTGGAAAGGCCCCGACAGTTCATCCACAAACGGATGCAGGGTCTCAGGAATATGTGTTATGCTGACCAACTGAAAGGGTTCCATCCCTATTCCATCGCATACCACTTGCCCAGAGGTGACCTGTGCCTGGCATCCAAGGCCAGGTCGAACCCGGATTTGATGACTATGCTTCACCTAAAGAATCTAGATCCCTCAGAATCACAAGGGCAGGTGACGTACACCTTGGCACTGTCATTAATAGAACATGCTGGTGGGACAGATTCATCACCCAGACACTCACTATGCTGTGGAACAACATCCCAGTACATGTGAGACAGAGCACCTGGCTGGCCTTGTTTTAGTATTTTGACAAGGATGTCTGAATTGCTTTATTCAACTAACCTTGTAAATGAATATTTACTTTACCACATTTTAATCTTTACATTCCATTGATATATTTTACATTAGTCATAATCATAGTGTTTATCTCTATATATTAGGGTTCATTTATATTACTAGGTGTCTCTAGTTCTTTTAATATATTGGCACAATCCCTAGAACATATATATGTAACTTATACACTCAGACACTTGGAAAACATTATGTTGGTTCTTCTTTCATATTAATACATATATTTTTATTTTCGCGGAAGAATATACATTTTGAAGCAATGTCTGATTTACTCACTGTGTGCAATCTGTAACCCGAGTAGACTTTTTAGCTTGTTCACCTTTAAGGCATTTAATTAATACTTAGCACATCTTATTTACTGCCCACTTAAGGGTTTTAAATGTAGTAGGTTGAACTGCATTGTATGTATTCTGAAGAAGTCTGCTTATGAAGCAGACGAAAAGTGCTGCAATAAACTATGGTGACTGCATTTAATTCCTGGTGGGCTCTGAGTGGTCACCGACCGTTTCTACAGTACCTCATTTTTGCTTTGGACTTTCTCATCTGGGTCTCTGTGTTATTTGTATGGGGAATGTCAAGTGTAGTCCCTATGTGTATTACCTGTGTAATGCCTTACTGCGGCAGTGTAATTCCACCGGGTTTGCAGTTAGGGGCGCCATCTTGTTCATACGCTTGTCCATCCATGTGAGTTGCCTACTGGACACTGGTATAGGGCTGTACACATTTCACGCCTGCATTTAGCATTCTCCGGTGGATGCTTTGCATTATTAGTAGGGAGTAAGGCAGGTACTACGCCCACATCCCTCCCACGGGGCGGGACAACGGATTATCTGCCAGACAACACAGAGCCCCATTTCTGCATACCCAAAATCCCATGGCTGCAACCCTCGACAGTACCCATTACACATCCTTCATGCGTGCGGGACTGGGATGTGGATGCACATGTATGGACACGTCGATCTGGGTATTTCTGTTCATATGTCCTGCATTTCATGGACTCTTGACAGCAACCTTAAACACGCTGGTGGTGCATATGTCTAACTGTGCCGTAGTCACGGCTATATCATCGTCTGTTGTTCGGACACAGCTGGAGTGGGTTCTGTGAGAATGTATTTTTGGGTCCTTCAATGGACACCAATGTGCATATGTCAAGTTAGATGTTGCTGGACTGTGTCCAACTGGCCAGTGCTTTTCACTGCTGCTGTATGTTCCCCAATCGCGGATGTCTGTTTGACTACCCATTCTACGTGGTGCTACGTAACCAGGTGATTTAGTACTGTGAACAAATGGTATACATCCAAAGATGCTGGTTAGCAACTGCTTCAAATAAACCTCAGACATCCCAATAGGACATATCCGTCACTGTATTTTCAACATAACACCACCGGAACATGTTGATCCCCTATGTATTCATTGAAGCATGTTGTCTTCATAGGTGGGAACGCCATAGTTTACATATCCTACTTGATGTTGTGGGTGTGCCATTAGTATGTGTTCCACAGGTCGCCCATCTGTTCCGCTGTATGGTAGCGGGTGCTCCTCATTTTGTTGCTGGCAGATTGAGTGCTATGTATGCCGGTGTTGGTACGGCGGTCCAACTTTGTATGTGGAATGTCAACTGTAGTCCCTATGTATATTTCCTGTGTTATGCCTTACCGCAGCTGTGTAATTTCCCCGGGTTTGCAGTTGTGGGTGCCATCTTGGCCGTACGCTTGTCCATCCATGAGAATTGCCTACTGGACACTAGTATAGGGCTGTACACATTTCACACCTGCATTTAGCATTCTCCGGTGGATGGTTTGCATTATTAGTGGAGAGTAAGGCAGGTGCTACGCACACATCCCTCCCACGGGGCGGGACAAAGGATTACCTGCGAAACAACACCGAGCCCAGTTTCTACATACCCAGGATCCCTTGACTGCAACAGTCGACAGTACCCATTACACATCCTTCATGTGTGCGGGACTGTGATGTGGATGCACTTCTATGGACTCGGTACCCTGGGTATTTCTGTGCATATGTGCTGCATTTCATGGACAGCTATCATCAACATTAAACACGCTTGCGGTGCATATGTGTGGCTGTGACGTGGTCACGACAATTAGTTCAGTTAGGTGATGATGGAAGCTGGCACGCATTCCATGAATAAATCTTTGGGTCCTACAATGGACACCACTGTGCATATGTAAAGTGTAGAGCTTGTCGGACTGTGTCCTTGTGGCCAGTGGGTTTGACTGATGCTGTGTGTTCAACAATCGCGGATGTCTGCTTGACTACCCATAGTGTGTAGTGCTACAGGAACCATGTTTTCCGAGACCAGAACCCAATGGTGTACATCCAATGTTGCAGGTTAACAACTGCTTTAATTAATCCCCAGAGGTCACGGTTGGGAAGTATCGCCACTTTATTGTCGGAACAATACCTCCAGACTAGGTAAATCACAGGAACTTTAGCCCGGTCTTACAGGCCATTTGCAAGTGTAATTAGCAGACACGTGTCAATACATGTATGATAATACATATTGTCATGCCGAAGGTAATCTATGTTATTTGGACAATGGCTTCTGCTATTGGCATCCGTTGCTGTGAGTGTTGCCGGTTACCATACACATTGCTTGCTCAGAGGCAGACTTCCCAATTCTGAACACTACTGTGGTCTCCTTTAAGGACCCTGAGCCAGTGGTCGACAGTACTGCAGCCACTGCATCACTCACATATGCCGTCTACCGGTACCTACAGGACTGCATGAACCAGGCATTCCCTTACCCAACTGTGGTTCATTGTACCAATGCCAAGCATCCAGTGTGGTGTACCCCAGCCATACACAAGCTGTACAACAAGAGGAGGTGGCTACTACAAGGCAGAGCAGACACCTTGTGAGGTATGACACCCTTGGTCATTATATGTGTAGAGCTACACGCTGTCATGACATGGTCCAGGGCACGTTCCACAGATATACCTACATGGACCTGGCTGACAATCATACCACCTTCATTTGCTATGCTCGACACCTGGGAGGTCACTCCCACATATGCTCTGACTGGGTTCACGATGATGTGGAGTTTACTCAACATACACACATTGCCAAAATACGGGCTGACAAGTTCGGTGAGGACATCTCCACACCTTCCCCCCCACATGAGGAGATGTCTGTACCAGCGGTTTGTGGTCCCCAAATGTTCTGTGACACACGGGTGGGACATGCTCTCTCCAGGGTAGTGAACATAGCATCCATGAGACCAGCTGGTGACCCGACTGTGTACTCCACTATCTCATTGAGGAATTAGACCCACAGTTAGGACAGCTGTTTCTTTGTAGCCTCACCTCAGGTAACGTACCCAGGTTGTGTCGCACGGCAACTGTAGTCCCACGTCACAGGGCCAATGCCTCCACTGACCCTGGTTATTACTGTCCCATTACCATGAGGAGACCTATCTGCAAAGACATGGGGAGGGATCATACTGCGGCTCGTAGATGAAGGCATAGGGGACATGCATACTTTGCATCCAACACGGTTTGGCTTGTTCAGGGGCGGTTCATGCCTTTAAAGCATGGTTGACGTTTTTGGGACAGTCACCGAGGCCATTTATGGGGGTCTTGCAGTCCATACAGCCTACCTCAACCTGGCAAAGGCCTTCAACACATTACCCCCCTCAGGTATCGTTGATAAACCCATTGGCTGGGATGTGAACACGTACATCACAGGATGTGTTGTAAACTGGCTATGTGACACAACCCACGCGGTCATAGTTGCTGGCAGCATGTCAGACCTACTGCCTGTCGCAAGTGGTGTCCCATGTGGCCCTTCCCTGAGTCCACTCCTCTCATACATCTACATTTCCACAGTACAGGCACACACAGGGGTGTTATGGGCAACATTGTTTGTAGATGACTGCGAAACAGGTGCCATAGTGTGACGGACATCTGACACAGATATCCTTCAAAGGGGCCTCCCAGATATGCATATCTGCTGTCAGGGACATGTCCCACAGCTAAATGCAAAGTAATGCAACATCATACCTGTCGAGGAGTACTAGGTCACCCCTGTCCAGCATATAGGTGGCTGTCCACTGAGCGCAGGGGTGATTACCAGGGATCAGGGGACAGAGTCTGTCGGTCACCATTTGTTCAACACACACGTTGCTATCGTGGTTCGGAGGGACTTCCACATTGCCCACCTGTTTGTGCAGGGATTCACATCTACATCAGGGTAGGTCATTGTCTCCTTGTACCCATTACGTGTTACACCTATGATTGACTACATTGCCCCATTCGGAGGGTATCTGACCCAACACCTACAGCAGCTGGGAAGGCCTCATAGGTTAATTGTCATACAGATGCAGGGTGACATGGATTTGTGTAATGCTGCCCCACTTGTAGGACCCCTGCCCCATTCAGTCACATACCTGTTGTTTAGTGTTGACCTGTGCCTGACATACGAGGCCATGTCAACCCATATGTCATGTCTATGCTTTACCTACTGTATCTGCATCCCTCAGAACCACAAGGGCAGGTGACATGAACCTTGTCACGGTCATTAATGGGATGTGTTGGAGTGACACATATGTCACCCGGACACTCACAATGCTGTGGATCTACATCACAGTACATGTGAGACAGAGATCCTTCCTAGCCTTGTTCGGGGGTATGTTGTCCAATGGATGGGGGATTGCAGATATAGGCCGGGGATTACATCATTATCACTGCTTGACAGAGGTACAGCAATATCATAAGTATTTTATCTCCGGCACAGAAGGTTGGCAAAGTAATCCTAACTATGGTGTAGGGTTATGGCTGAACTTGGGTCGATGGCCTACCCTGTACCTATGGACGTATGAACCTATATTCATAGTTTGTCCCATTTACACTTGTCTATCCCCTATCCTCTTTCTCAAGTGTATATTTCTGTGGCACGTGATTGTCCTCTGTATTACTTGCAGGTATGCTGTCTACAGTGCACATACGTCACGGTTGATGACAGTGTATCTGTGTCCCTAACACTGTGATACTGAGGACTACCACACATCCTTCACAACATTACATGCATATGTCCATTCTATTCTTCTTTGGCCTATGGGGGGGTGTTAAGGCAACAATTACACAAGTCCCTGTTTGTGCATGCTTCATGTTGGTGTTTGACCAGCCTCCGTTGCAGTCGTGTGTTGGACGGTAGTGTTTCTGTGTGTTTGGCATGTGTCTTTATTGCCGGTACATCTGTGGGAGGTGTGGTTGGCACATGTTCCTCTTTGCAGGGACACCCATCCTGGGGTTTGTGTCATGCATCTGCACTTGGCACGTGCCATATGTCCTGTACTATTCCCACAGTCGTGTATGCCTTCATGCACTACTACTGCGTGTTACTGGCTGTTTGTATGTGGTACACATGGTGATTGTGGTGGTTGTCTTGACCTATTCCCATGCTAGCACATACACATCTGTCAATTACGTTGTTTAAATCAAACTGCAACACTCATTCGTCTTTTCAAAATGACAGTCAATAACACAGGAAGCTCAGATTAACAACGTTTTAATAGTGTGCACCAGGAGGCAAATAACTATGCAGTACAAGTTTAGAGTTTTGTCTGACTCTATACAACAAACAGCTGTATGAGTATTGTGTTTACAATCATCTTTTGCACACCTTAATGATGTGGTCAGTCACAGGGCATTTACATCACTATAGTCCACAATATTGTATTCCTACAACAGTGCTAAGGTAATGCTTATTAAATGTTTTCCCATGAGGATAGCACAGCCTTGCGAGCCACATAGTCAATTAAAATGTCCTTCGGTAAATTCTGCTCTGTCAAGGTTCCAAGACTGTTCAGATCCGATCGTCACTTCATTTCCTACTAGGTTCCTTTGTCTCTCTGGTGAGCAGCTGTACTCTGTCTTAGATAGAGCTCACAAGGCCATCCTCCTCAGTGGAAGGATGAAAGATATACCTGTACATACATTTATTATTCTCTAACCCAGCAGATGACTAATGCTGAATGACATACACCTGCTGCACTGGTTACTGCCAGGGTCAGGGTTCGATCACACTGCAGCTACACTACAGGCAATTACATGCATGATAAGTTCTACTGCCATATTGTAACATAGAATAATATGCATTATACACTATTTGCTTCTAAACTAGCACGTCATATATATGTTTAAATATATATTTTGCTAACATTCTCCCTCCTTTGATTGCTTCTATTCTATCCAGAAACATATACAACATTATTTCATTCCCTAGCCTCTTCCTCTCTGGAACGTTTAACTAGGCAAGTCATTTGTTGTACATTTCAGAAAGGATTTCATTTTGTATTAACAAATACCACTACAGGTCTTGATACATAGTCACGGTTACAGATACGTCGACAGAGTCCCTGACTAATACTTTCATGCAAAGTATCCCGCAACAGACACATGCTCCCAATATGAGCAGAACAACACAAATGGCAATCAAGATATTCAGTATGACTGAACCCCATCCACCAAATGGTTTGTGGAAATGGTTCATCAGTGGGTTTGGGCCTGGTTCCGCCATGGCTGACACCTGCTGTATTACCTCTAGGTGGGCATTGATATTGTGCTTTTTATGTGGTACTTATACACAGCGGTCTTCTTTGATAAGCGCGCACGTACCAATTCTCGCCACCAGGGTGCAGTCATGCGCTATTACATTTTGTGACACAACAGTTCTCATTGCATCCAGTTCATCAGTCACAAGCTCAAGAGCGAAAAGTCACATTGCTCATTCCTCTGACAGGTTTTGACAACTTCCTCTGTTCCCTGATTGATTTCACTACTCCACAAGCTGGGAGTGTTCCAGCCCAGGATATAACGCTGTCACTCAAGTCCATATGAGTCAATATTCCTTTATCTCTTGCAGAAGAATGATTTTTCAGAACAGCTTCCATTTCACCCACTGGATTAGTAGGTTTCTCGACTGTGTTCCCAGTTCTTCGAGCTATATGTCTTACAGTTCATTTCGTACCCAGAGGCAATTGTGCAGTATGTCATGTGACTGGAGCCAGATAACCCAAAAAACAACTGCTGGACCAATTCTCAGGTAACCATTGATATGCTTTTCTCCCACAAACAAAATAACAATATTCTACTTTACTACTGATGTGGGTTAACTCTGCATGTAACATTTTCCTGTCTATAACAGAGGACTGTTTATACAATTCAGGATGTTTCTGCACATCTTTCCACGTTGTTCTCATGAAGCTTCAATACAAATCATGAATGGTGCTACAACTAGTACTGTGATCTTTGGCTGTTATATGACATTTGTAAGACACAGTTATGTTACAATTACTCCCACCAACTTGAACTGTATCATGTTTATGAAAACAAACAATTCCTTTTGTGTAACAGGTAAGTACAGTGCCACTTTGTCCTGTGATCTCACAGAACCTGTATCAAAGTGTAAATATTCACAAGTCTCAATCTATCCCCAAGGGGACAACATACATCGGAAGTCCTCCATATGATGTAGGTATGGCAGTACAAACACAGCAATTTAAAATGTTCATAGTCTGTACATGCACACGCATCATGCCTAGGTATGTGTTGAAGTTTGGATGCCACTCTGTGGCCAGTTCATCACGTATCACTATTTGTATCTGTGTAGTTATATGCAGGTAAGGTCCCAGCAAATGTAAAGTCAACACAAACATGGTTAATAGGTGTATGATCAGTAGGACAGTAAACCAAATGTCTTTGGGGTTGCTTTGTATTGTTATACAGTCTGGCACGGGTGATTCTGTCTCTATGGTATATCAGCTACAACATGTAAATCAGACTTGATATCCTTTACCGGTTTGAAAAAGGTGAGGTGAACCCAGGACGACCTCTCCGCAAACTTTACTGCAGTAGGCGTTGCCAACAGTACCTGGTACAGACCTTCCCACGTTGGACTCGGCAATTTACTTTTTTGGATAACAGTGAAATACACACAGGATACTGGAGTCAGCTATGCGTCCGGCTTCGCTTGCTCTTTATCTGTAAACGAGTTTAACTGCAAAACAGTGTTATTGGTTAACAATCCTCTCATGTCACTTGCTAATGAGCCATCGACCTCCAGCTCTGCAGGCATGACAGCTTTCCACTGTGGCACATGATATGCCATTCCAAATACTACTTCGAAGGGGGTCAAACACTTTACATTTGGAACTGTTGTCATGCTCAGCAATGCTAGAGGTAGACAGCAAATGCAACTCGTCTGGGTGTCACCCATCAACCTCCTCAACTTATTTCTCGGGATCCCATTGTACCGCGCCACCAGTCATGCTGACTGTGGGTTGTACATGCAAGTTTTATTCATGGGAATACCAAATAATCCAGCAGGTTGCTGGATTGTCTGGTTCACAAAATGTGTTCTATTGTCACTGTAGCTTCTTTACAGTATGCCAGATCTAGGGATACTTTATTTTACTGGGACCTTTGCCACTGCTGCTGCATCCGGATTCCTGGTTGGGAATGGTTCTACCCATTTTGATAATATATCTATAATCACTAAACAGCATTTCTTCCCTTCACATTTATTCAGCTGTATAAACTCCATACAAATAGTACGGAACGGTTATGGTGGTGTAGGTAAACCCACTCCCTTCGGTTTAAATGCTCCCTGTGCATGATGTTTACTGCAAATATGACACGCTGCTCATGATGTTTGTATGTGGTTCCGAATTCCGTATATTAGGAATATTCTGTTAACCAACTGTACCATCCCCCCTGTTGAGACATGGCTCTACCCATGGCTCAACAAAGCCGCATATCTGAATACATTAGACGTTAATATTGGCTTTCTCACTGTGGATATGTACAGTCCGTCTTCAAGGATTGCTCCTCGTCATACCCACGTCTGCTTTTCTGCTTTCGTAGTTGATGTTTGCATTGTTTGTAACATTTCTACATCTAGAATGTCTGAGGATTGTCATTCCTCATTCAAAAAGACACTTTCCAACTGTGAGGCTGCTTGTTTTGCAGCTGCATCAGCTCATGCCTTACCTTTCCTACTGTTATCCTGTTGCTTTGTATGAGCTGCACATTTACAATTAGCTACTTTAGTGGGTAACTGAATGGAATCTAATGCATTCAAGATCAATTACGCATGATTAATCGGTTTACCGGTGGATGTTATCATTCCCCTATTCTTCCACTGCTGCTCATAAACATGCACTGTAGAGACAACATACTGACTATCGGTATAAATGTCCACACATCAGTTTTTCGCTAGAGTACAAGCACGTGTTAAAGCTATCGATTCTGATGCTTGAGCAGACACGTTATGCTGCAGGGGTTGGGCTTCTACAATCTCATTATCAATAACTACTGCATAACCTACTTGATTCTTTCCTGTAGGACTCTTTCTACATGATCCGTACACATAAACTGTCACCTCTGCATCATCTAAGAGTATATCAGTGATATCCTGTCTGTGTGGAGTTATTTCCTCCATTTCATATAGGCAACTGTGTGGTGTGCCATACACAGGTGTCGGACGTGACGTTGATAGGTTTAATGTTGTACAACGTTCAATCACCAAATGAGGTTGACTCAGGGGTATGGTCAAACAAGAAAGATGTCTAGCACGGGTCAGGAATGCTATTTTCTCTTGCAGCAGAATGATCGCAACTGCATGAGACACTCTCACAGTGAGATGGTGGAATAATAACATTGAGGCCGAGGCCTGTACTGCCATGGGTGCTGCAACAACTGCCTGTACACAATGTGGCACTGACCATGCCACAGTGTCCAACTGCGATGAGTAGTAAGCTATGGGGCGTTGCTTACTTCCATGCTGTTGCATCAAGACTGACGTCATATATCCCTGCTTACAATCTACAGTCTGACAATATCTGTTATGATTATTCGGGAGACCTAAAACAGATGTTGAAGCTATCAATCGTTTTAGTCTGCAGAAAACTGTTTCTGCTACTGGAATCCAGTGTAGTATATGTTGTGCTGCCATAGGTGTATTAAAGATTAAAGTGGACAATAGAGCAGATTCCAAAGCATTGTTTGGTAACCAGCTTCGACAAAAGTTAGTCGGCCCAGGAAGGACATCATTCCCTTCTTGGTAGTTGGCTTGGGTGCTTGTGAAATTGCTGCCTTCCTATCGTCATGTAATGTTCTACCCTCCTTGGATACCACATATCCCAGGTACTTGACCTGTATTCTCTGTAGTTGCTATTTATGCTTGCTTAATTTATGTCCCTGTTCTGCTGAATATTTCAATAATGCTATTGTATCTTCCCTACATTGCTGCTGGGTATGGGCCGCAAGCAGAATATAATCCACATAAAGTAGAACTTGACTGGCCCCGGGTGGAGTAAACACCGGAATGTTGCTAGCCATCTCCTGTGCGAATATCGTTGTACTTTCACAGTATCCCTGCGATAGCCGGGTATGGCTGTATCTGTTACCCTGAATGTAAATGCAAAACAATACGGACTATCTGGATGTATAGGTATTGAAAAGGAAGCATAGCTTATATGTACCATGGTAAGATACTTCTGTGGTGGCTTCATAGCATTCAATATAGTGTGTGGGTCTGGCACCATCGGTACCCTAGGTATTATTACATGATTTACAGCTTGTAAATCCTGTACCATCCGCCATTCCCTTTGCTTTTCTATCAGAAGATACAGGGGTATTGCATGGTGAATAGTGATTACTTTGTAGATGGGGAATTCCCTCTGTGACTTTACAGATATCTTCTGGTGTCCACGGTCTATACACTAAGGGAGTTGGGTCCTGGCCTTCCTGTCCTGCATGAGGGTTCGGTACTTCAATTCATTGACAGATATCCTCACTCTGTTCTAGTGACTCTCTTCTTACTTGAGTGTCCCTAGGTATTTTATGAGTTCGGGATGTGGTTTCAATAGCTTCTCTTACATTTGGTCATTGTGATACCTCTGTTGCCACAGGATAACGTGGGGGGGGACTAGCCTGCCCTCCCGCTTCATATGCTGGATGTGGTATCAGAGGTGGTAGAGGGGGGGGGGCTGTCGCTACTACTGTATTATTATCTTCTTTGTGTACGTATGATGCTTTCGCATTTCTAGTGTTCTGTTCCCTTCGGTTCACTACCTCAATCCACCTATGTGCTTGACGGATACCCAATTGTCGCTGTTTTTTTGCCTGCACATCTTAGGGTTGCCACCTTTTCAAATGCACAAAGTGGGACATTGGTGTTAGGAACTTGTCATTTTGCAGGGCAAGACATACCCACGGCCAGTACAAAGGACAGCAATTCACTTTTTGCCAGGAGAGCAACCTATTCTTGTAGCATTTGAGTTGCTTATTCAGTTTATTATGATATTTTGGTGTTTCAGATACAAAATAACTGTTTTATGCTACCATTAAAGAAGATATATGAAATATTTTTGTCCTAAGATATCAGGACATTTGCCATTTGTTCAGTTTGTTTGCAGGACACAACTGGCCAAAGAGGGACTGTCCCTCACAAAGTGGGACAGGTGGTTACCCTAGAACATCTGCATCACATTTTCAGTGATTCCAATGTTTCAGTAATGATATTTTGTCTAATATACCATCAATGTCATATTTATTACCCCATTTTGCAGAATATCTCACATTATGTGCTCTCTGCAATTGCATATACTTCACATCACCCGTCAAACGCGGATCACATGATCTGTTTGTGCACTAATCTCCCATATCCTCTACACGACTGTTACGTAACCCTTCTCTCGTACCACGTGGTATCTCCTTCCCTGTATCCACTGTAGTGTCTGCAATGACTATTTACTCTACTCTGTGTTCCCCTGATCTATGTCCAAATTTAAAACTACTTGGATTGGTCTTCGACCTGCTATCACAACTGTTAACAGAAACACAATGTAGTCTGGTCCCTGATCTACAATAGAGACAAAGAGGCAAACCCTCCTTACCTGAGCCTCCTGTTTATGACTGCACGTTTTCTTCTTGGGATCCAGTTTTCCGCTTTTCAGCCACAGATCAGACAGTGGACAGCCTCTTTACACACAACAATTCAGTCGGAGGTCTTTTCACTCAAGAAGAACCATTTAGGCAAATTATCCTGCGCAGATGTCTAACCACCCATGCACTCTGACCTGTAGCTTACCAAGGGAATTCCGGCTAAGAAGGACCACAATGTCAAATAAGTTGTTAAAACCAGACTGTAGAAATCAGTAGGCTTTTCTAAGTGACAGTCAATAACACAGGAAGCTCGGGTTCACAACGTTTTAGTAGTGTACACAGGCAGGCAATAAAATATACAGTCCAAGTATGAGAGTGTTGTCTGACTCTATACAGTAAGCAATTTCTTTATATAGTGTTTACAATCAGCTTTTGCCCACCTTACTGACGTGGTCAGTGACAGGGCATTTCCATCACTATGGTTTGCAATATTCTATACATACGAGGGTGCTGTGGTCATGCTTTGAAAATGTTTTCCCATGAGAATAACACAGCCTTGCAAGACACCTGGTCAATTACAGTGTCCTTCTGTAATTGTAGCTGTTTCAAGGACCCTGGATTGTTCCGATACAATAGTCAGTTCATTTCTTAATACGTTCCTTTGTCTCTCTGGTAAGGAGTTGTACTCTATCTTCGATAGAGCTCACAAGGCCATCCTCCTCAGGGGAAGGGAGTATGTTATACATGTACATACATTTATTTTTCTGTAACCCAGCAGATAATTAATGCTGAGAGACATAAGCCTGCTGAACTGGTTACTGCCAGGGTCAGAGTTCGATCACACTGCAGCTAAGCTTCACCAATTACATGCATGATCATTTCTACTGCCATATTGTACGATACAATTCAATGCAATATATAGTATTTTGCTTCTAAACTGGCACTTCATATGTGTTTCTATATATATTTTTCTAACAACATCCATCCGGCCATATGCATGTTGTTCCGTCCTTTACCTTGACCGTGTGTATTTGGCCGTCTGGCAACGCTACTCTCCACATGTGATGTCCCACCTTCCCCTTCTGTTAGGACATCCTGTTTGGTAGGCACATGTTCTGCTATATGTGTTTGACTTCTCTGCATAGCTAATCATCGATGCGGTGGTTCAACAACCAGACTTGTCCACATGTGTACAGTTATGTGCACCGTGGCGTGTGCAAACCTATATGGTTTGGACGGGTACATACCACATGCGGGATGTACACATTCTGCAGACACATTCACATGCAGCCATTTCCATATCTGTACCTGAGGTGGGTTGGTGACATGTGGGGTACATATTTGCCTGCGTGGCACTGCCTAAAACAATACTTCTTACCACATTTCAGGTATGCCCATTGTGTGTAGGTGTGTAGCTGCACAAGGATGCTAGCTGGTTTGGGTGCACAGGCATACATGGGTGGGACTTACATGCTACAATGGGGCTATTGTGTATTACATCTGCATGCATGGGTTTTGCTTCTGGATATTACACTTAGACATACGCCGTCCTGTGTATGCGACAAACACGTTGCTGGGTGTGGGACATGTTGCTATGCACATGTTTGCCTGTGTTTAGGGTATCTTGGTTCCTTCCTGCTGTTATGTCGACACAGCTACCCGGCTGTGTACTCTCACTACTGCTTGTGACCATTATGGTTGACACCTTTTCCAATGCCCATAGTGGGACATCTTTTGTGGAAACATCGGATTTTGCAGGACAACACATACACACAGCAAGTGGAGTTGACAGAACTTCACTTGTTTGCCATAATATACGCTTATTCTGTTAGCATTTGGGTTCCTTATTCAGTTTCTTATGCCATGTATGTGTTTCATATACAAAATATATGTTTTATGCTACTATTACAGGTATATTGAGGGAATATTTTTGGCAGGAAATCTCAGGTCATTTGCCAGTTTTTCGATTTTTGGGACACAACTGTCCAATGAGGGACTGTCCATAGCAAAGTGGGACAGCTGGTAACCCTGGTGACCATGCCCATGTCGCTACTGGGGTTGCCACCTTTTCCAGTGGCCAAGGTGGGACATTTTCGGGACTCACATCAGATTTTACAGGCCGACACATACCCACGGTCACTATATAGCATAGAACTTCACTTGTTTGCCTAAATAAAAGCTTATTGTTGTAGCAGTTTGGTTGCTTATTCTGTTTCTTGTGACATTTAGGTATTTTAGTTACGGAAATAACCATTTCATGCAACCATTACATTAAATACGGGATATAATTATGTCCTACAATCTTAGCACATTTGCCGTTTTTAATATTTTTTATCGGGACACAACTGCCCATAGAGGGACTGCCCCTCGCAAAGTGGGACAGGTGGTAACCTTAGTCGCTACTCCTATGTCGGTGCGGCGCTCTGGCATGCTGCGGTACACCTTCTCTGGGTATGCCCACTGACGGTGCATTGCGGGACGAACACTGTGTTACGCGTATCCTTTGTTCCTTGGACGGGTACACTTAGGGCTTCATGGGTTGTGTTTGCTTCTCCGTTTTGTTGGGACGGGTACTATGTTGCATACTCTACGTGCGTTTCGTTCTGCATGGGCCCTGGCTGCTGCCATTACTATTATGGGCGGACCGTGGCAGTCAGCACATTAGGTTGCTCATCGCCTGCCGGCTTAGCCACGCCTCCAGACGCATCCTACTTGGGCTCGCTCACGTACACTACGCACGTGTCTGTGGTTGCGGCGCGCTCTCATTATTATGCATATGGCGCTACTACGCCGACTATTCACTGCACCGCCGGCACAGGCCTTACACCGGCCTTGCGCCGAGCTTCATGAATCCCGGGGAATGTCTTTATATAATGTAACTGTAGTGTTCTTCTCTATTCTTCTGCCTTTTCAGGTGCACTGCACATATGTATGGGACTTAACGTTCCCATGCTTGCACAGTATGTCTGTTCAGTGCACAGAAAGCAATGAAGAAGGGACAATCTTCTTTTCTTTTTTTTTTTCTTTCTTTGAGATTTTACAAAAAAAAGCTTAAATACAAGGAAATAAGGTACAGTACATTTCTGATTATTTTTGCAGAACATACCTGATTTTGTCATATTTTGCTGTTATGTGAGCATATGCTGACAGAAAAGTTTGGCCACTTAATGGTGCTTCAGCAGCTGGAATTTTTTTCTATTGGTGCATGCTTGATTTACAATGGTTGTCCAATCAGAGTGCACATTTTTGAATACCAATAATCTGTCATTGTATAATTTATCTTACCTTTCAGCTTTTTCCTGCATCCTTTCAACACACTAAAGCTGTTCAAGTCTGCACTGTAACAGTTGTGAAGAAAATATCTGAATTAAGCTGAGGGTCATGGGCCTAGCAGCTCCTAGAATCCATTTCAGCATGCTGTTGAGAGGTGCTTTTTAGATTTTTTAACAACCTTTTCAACCAATGATGGCATGAACAAGAAACATGACCAAGGAAAGAAATACAGCCTTATTGCCCAGCTTTCCTTTTCCCTGCATCCTTCCAATATACCCCAAGTAGCCAGAAGTGAAAGTAGCAGTTATAGAATAGACAGCTGAATTAAGAGACGGGTCGAAGGACACTAGCCGGTACTGATACTAATAACACCAGTGGTGAGGGACAGTGTGTTCTAACCCTGTTGGTGTGCTGTCTGTGTTTCCCTATCACTTTGATTTTGGTCACCTGTCATTTATACAAATTTGATGGTTTGTGTTATTGAGTGGTAATGCCTGATGCACTGGGTGAACACACAGTGCAATGATAACTGTTCTTCTTGTGTTGTCATATGATACATAGGTCCTCACTAGCTCTGTGCCCAGCTGGTAGTGCAAAATGATTTGCTGATCAATAAGCCATGTTATATGAAGTCTATGAGAGGTTGCAGACATGACAATGAAGCACCACTCAGCATAAATCCCTGTACTGCTGGGTTTCAGTGAAGTAACTTTCCCTGAAATAGTGCCACTATCATTTTCAGCACTTCAGCTGTTGATGCTGAGATTTTTGCTGCATGCTGCCCTTATTTATAGCTGAGCTAACTCTGCTTATGATGCTTTTGAATCTCAGTGTCTTTGTTTAGTCATACATTTGCATATAGTATATTATTGTCCCATTTAAATATACTATGTCATACAGAAACTACCTGCGTAAGATAGTTTTGACTCTTACCTTACATGTGTCTCTGAGTCATATAAATATACCCTGAATACTAAGATAATTGTTTTTGAATCATGCCTAGATGCTGACATCTATAACTGGTATCATTTTAGTATAGTAGTGTCTGGTTAAAAAAAACATCACCTCATTTTTGCAGATAGACATTTTCTCCATTCAAAGCCTAATTTATTAAATCATCATCTGAGAACAAGAGTTTTGGAAATGATATGTGTGGATGTATTTGTAATTGTCCTTTTTAATATGAATGCATTTCTAAGTTAACAAGCCAGTAAATAAGCTTCCATGCACATTTTTCTTTTACACCTGTATGCACTTTTGTGAGACTTGAAACTGTGTGTAGACTATCTGTTTAACAACTGGAGTATGTTTTTGATTTTAATAACATTCTTGCACAGACTTCTTATATTAGGAGTTAACATAAACTGGATTTTAGTATACAAACTGCACCCATATATATACATATATTTATGTGTACAAACTTTATGCACACACATACACTCACATACATGTGCATATGATTAAAGCAACCAGAATACCAGATCCACTTAAAAGATAGTGAAAAGTAGTTTGCAAAGACAAAAAAACAAGAACATACATCAATAAAGATTTATCCTGCTCATGGACAATTAGCTCATGGAACAAGTTAACTGCTTCAAGGAAGCTTAACTCTATTGGGGATGAACTAAAATGCTATGTACACAGTCAGTGGAAGACATATACAAACTTATGCAGACTCCTATATTTTAAAATGCTGCTGGATTCTGCAAGAGACTGACTTTGTATGTCATATAAGTAATCCTCAGAATACAGTAAACTGTTATGGAATGTCTGAACTATGGAATTCACACCTTGTGGACATCGGGAGCAGTCTTTTGTCTGATACTGTGAGAAGCAAGCATAACAGGGGGCAGCTGACAGTGACAATGATGAAAGCTTACTTTTGTTTTTTTTAATTTTAATTGTTCAAAGTAAGGAAGTTGTTCTAATTACTGCAGATTGAAAAACAGATGACCCGATGGATCTACACCATTTCTAAGTGTTGATGGCACTTGCTGTTGTTTGCTGGACTGGACTGTAAGTGTACACTGGCTGCTTGCATTATAATGAAGGGGAGATTCTGTATTTTGCCTTTCTGTTTCTTAATAGCAGAGCTCAGCCATGATCGATGTTGGGGTATAGAATACTTCCAAAATTGCTGCAGTACTAAAGGAGAACAAGAAAACTTCCTCTGGAAACTAAGTTCCCAATGCATGCTAATGATGAAGGTAGAAGAATGTTTGGTTTGGATCTATTATTGTTAGATTACTGTCCTTCACCTTTCACTTTCTCTCAATATCAAATGCCTAGGCCATTTTTTTTCTGGAGGTTACAGATAGTTGATGTCTACAGTAAATCCAATTATCACTGTTTCAAGTTTAAAGTTGCTGTGTCAATCAAAAATCCCTTCCCTCAGTTGCAGCTTTTTTATTCATTCATTCATTCATTCATTCATTCATTCATTCATTCATTCACCCATTTGTTTATTCAGACTGCAAGCAGTTACTACAGATTGTACTGTGCATGAGTATAAATCACTTTTTTCTTTGAAACTGTAGCATACAGTGGCTGCAGTTTATGCAATGCGTGGAGTGTTACAGCGCTCAGATTTGTTGTTGCAAAATAAGTAAATAAATAAACAAATAAATAAATAAATAATAAAACACACCTATTTTTTTACTTTTAAACTGTAGCAAACTGTTTGTTATATTTGCAGCAAGTGGTTGCAACAGTTTATACCACAGCTCAGTTTGATGGCAAATGCAATATTGGCATTTATTTCTAAATGACGGTATGCACTAGAGAGCAATCAGGATCAACAGATCAAGCATTCTAGCACTTTGTGCTTGGGGTCATTGCCTGCTTAGCCCCACCCTAGCTGCACCACTGATTTTGCCTTGCCTTTTGCATTGCCATGCATGTAATGCATATGAGAATAATAAAATAGAGATCGCAGGTAACTTTATCTGTGTCTATTTATCATAGAATTACAGAATGTATAAGGCAGTTAGACCACGTGGCCATTTATGTATTGCCAATATCCACCCTTAGACCTTTAACTTATTTCTCAAGGAGCAATAGGGCATCATACCTGGGATGAATTTATGAATACCCATCCAGCTGTCTAAGTCCTTCCTAATGGAGGATAGTGTGCTACATTGCATGACGTGGAGAGAAGGTTTGTTCAAGAGAAGGGGTAATCATCATGTGACAAATCTATCTCTCCAGTTCCAGTGTGATTTGTTCATTTACTAAAACAGGTTCAGATCTCTGGTTCTAGTGTTTGCAGGACTTTTTGATTTATAGAGAAATAAGATGTCTTTCACTTTCTGATCCCTAGTGGCCGAGAAATCTAGTCATAGATTGCAACTAAGAAATCTGTATAACAAAGCCTCTAGTCTCTCTTGGTAGCTTGCTTTTGACCTGTGATTTTTTTTTTTTTGTCATAAACATTTGGAGTTTCTCTAACTTCCTGATATGTTTAGTAAGATACATCCCAAAATGGGCATTGTATTCTATGATGGGCCTGGTCGGTGCAGAATATAAAGGAGGAGGGGATCTAGAAGAAATACTCGTAATCATCTGTGCCAGACAGAAGGATTTCTAGATCATTGCTGCAACATAATTGTCAAAGAAGAGTGAGTTATCTACCCATGTTCCCAGGTTGCTCACAACATATTTGTTTAGAGTGGAATATTTTCTATATTATGAGCCAGACAGAGGGTTTGTTTGTCAAATACAATAATATTACATTTTTTAGCACTTAGTTTTAATCTATTGTTAGTGGACCAACTATTAACACTAGTAAGTTCACTTTATATCTTCTGCATATCAGAATAAAATTCACATCTATCAACTAGTTTACAATCATTAAAAAACCTAGTTAACCAGAGTTAATGATTTTTTTATTTGGGAATCAGAGAGGTATATGCTGAATTACAAAGGTCCTAGTATGGAACCCCTGTTACCCATTGTTTACTTTCATAATGTCTGAGGCCATTCCTGTCACCCTAACAATGTAGGCCCTGTCCTTCAGCCAATCAACTATTAATCAAACTACATAGGGTTCAATGTGCAATGCATCTAGCTTTTTGATAATGTTATCATGTGATTTACTGTCAAATACTTTGGTGAGGTTGAGATATGCTGTATGGGCAGTGTGATCATTATCCACAGCTTGCATTACCCTCTCAAAAAAAATAATAGATTCATTAGACTGGATCTACCCTTAACAAGGCTAAACTGCTGGGAGTTAAGTCTAACAAGATTTTTCATACCTCAGTAAATCCACAAGACAGTCTATTGCCAGGTCTCAGATACTATCCACTCTCCTTTGTGCCTCTCCTATCTTTACCAATCTGAAGAAAACAGACCTAGCAAAAGTAGATGCTTCTACAATAAGATTGCCAGGTTTGCTAGAAACTCCCTGTATAGATCTCATCACTGCACTGGTCTACACAAACTAAACTGGCTTGAATTACACAATCTCCTAACAGTCACCAATCTTACAATGGCCCCACCATGGCATAGTATACCAGCCCGATAAATGTCCAGCCCTACATAATCTACTACAATGCCAAACAAATAAAAGGCACCTGAGATCTAACAAATTTCTATTACAAGTCACAAAAGCCAATAATAGTTCTGGAGATTCCCTATACTCCAGTCAGATCTACAGGACCTGGAGTTTGATACCTCAGCAGATTCTAACCACTGCTAATCCTTCATAGTTCAAAATACTTATCAAATCCTTCCTAAGTCCTGGCTCTGCTCTTGTCCAACGCCAGGCTGATTATCATCCCTTCTGCACTACAGACTAACACTTATACCTTAATGACTTCCTCTGTAGATCCTTATTCTCCCCGCCTGAGGTTATACTGTCTCATTCTACTTATTACTTCCATCATAGCTCTGTCCTAATTCTCTGTCTATGCCCTCTGCGTATGTTGTTTACACTCATCCTAACTTTCCTCCTTGGTTCCTGTACTCCTTAACAACACCTTAGACTATGCTTATATTCACACTAGAAATTGTTATATCCACCTTGATAAAGTAAGCCAAACATACATATCTCTTAACAAATATTGTAATAATTAATCTTTGTAAATACTGGACAATTACATGTATTTTAAACAATTTTTTATGCACATGTGCACTTTTCTATTTATAATCCCTGCTTCTTTTTTGCAACACAACCAATACTCATTTTCCTCCATAACCTACCTACAAGAGAAATACAAAGGGTCCTTTACTACCTATGTAGGTACTGTATATGGAGATGCCAAAGTCTTGCCAGTTCTCTCAGTTTAGCGGTATTATTTTCACACTGTGTGCTCTTCCCTAGAGAGCTTATTTTTCCCTTCCTCTCCCATTTCTCTCTTAATTTATCCATCTCCTTACTGTACTTACATTTTGCCAGTAACTTATAAAGCAAGTTGCAGGCCACTCCCCTTTGTTGATTTCCTACATTAAGATGCAACTTTGGCTATTATTCATACACATTATGCAAATGTGCTTAGGTTATCTTATGGATGAGCACAGCAGAAAATGATTCATAGAGGACAATTACATAAATGCACAATGACCTGAAGTGTGCCCATGCAAATGTGTGAATAATGAGGAATGATGTAAATTTTCATATGCTAATGAAGTATGCTGTACATCATTTGAGATTCACAGTCAAATATTCCTGCTTTTCCTATCTGGTTAAAGATGCACTACATAAAGCATAGCCTTGTCAAATCTATTAGAATTGCAGTTGGCAAAAATGCTGTCATTTGCTGCTAGTTTTGCTGTTTCCAGGTCTATGTTTCTTGTCTTGGCTGGTCCAAAACTGTTTGCACCCAGAGGAGCACGCCAGCTAAGAAGGTGAAAATATAAGCAAAGGATAACTCATTATAAATTTGACAATCAGTAAATCCTTGCTAGGTTCAGAGTGGACAAAGACATTATCATGTTCTTAGAGCATAAGTTAGACCCCCATAGGGGTTATGGAGGAATCCATGGACTTCCTATCCTTGTGGACATGAAGGCATGTATAGCCCTTACTATGCTAGCTACTGTGACCTTCCAGAAGCAGACTGGGGACACATAGAGGATCTCACGGACATTTGCCTCAAGGATGCCTCAACAGTTCCTGGATGTACTCTTGACACATGTGGATCAGAATATCTATTTCCTGGTGTCACCTCAGGAGTGAGCCAGGAATATGCATGCCTTTTGTGGACTGGCATATTTTCCTGAGGTACTCTATGTGATAGATTGCAACCATGTTATAATTAGGGACCTTTCTTGTCCACAAGAGTATGGTATGGAAATAGGTAGGGCTACTATGCCATCAATTGCCAGGTAGTGTGTGATGTAAGGGGGTACAACACCAATGTCTTTGCTCAAAATCCTGGCAGTGCACATGATTCCCACATCTGGCAGACAAGCTCATTCTACCACTTCTTCCTGCATGGTAGGATGTCCAGTGGTCATCTTGTTGGCAAGTGGAATTTTTTATATTTTATTTAAGTAGTTATTCATGTTAAAATGTATTCCTGAACACTAAAGAGTTTGTTTTGCCCACCCCCTTCTCTTTCTCTCTTTTTTTTTTCCGGTGATGCTGGACATCTACTGAATCTATGTCTCATGACAGTAGAGAAAAATCCAAATGGAACTGCAGAGGAGATGTATAACAATCACTGTCCCACATGCGTATTGGCAGTGAGAGGGTCTTTGGCCTTCTGAAAAATAATTTTAGGTGCCTGGATGAATTTGGCGGTGCCTTTCAATATGACACAGCCACTGCAAGCAGGATGTCAGTTGCATGTTGCATTCTGTATAACATGATCATGCACAGGTCAGGTTGAAGTGACCCATGCTGTCACTGCAGCTCCCAGTTTCATTCCCACTACGACTAATGATGGCCAGTAGTAAGGAACCCCATGTGGCAGGTTTGTTCATGGCATGTGGCTGCACAGGGAAAAGAGGCAGAATCTAGGCCACAACTATAGACTATGACATTCAGTTTAGTGTTTCCTTTGTTGTAAAAAAACACAGAGTATAACTGATACATACTGTGATATCTGTTTGCTATTCTGCGTGATGCATGGTCTGCTGTCACTCTTCATCTGACTGCCTCATCTTAAAATATTTTCTTTATTACCTTTTAGAAATGATTCTTATATTACTGTTACTTAAAGTCATGTCTGAGTGCTCACTCACTCATGTTCAGTGATATCATAAGCATCATATAAAAAATAAATTCAATTTTTGTCTGCTTTGATGAATAAGTTCTGGTGTACTGATTATTTAAGTATACAAGCATTGAATATTATCAACAATGAAATGCTTCAAAAGTTAATGTATTGCAAATGAAATGAAAATGTAGTATACTGCTTCTTTTAAATTATGCCATCTCTTCCTCAATTATTCTGTGGTACTGCACATCAGATTGGTTTTATGCTGTTTTACACAATAATTTCTTACTTCAGAAACTGTCATATTTTTTCTGCAGTGGGGAAGATAAAATGGCAGCAGTGTAAGTTTACGTCACAAGATAATTTTAATCTGTCATTTATTTATTTATTTATTATATATTTCTCTTGAAAATTGTGCATTATTGCTTTCATGTTGTGGGTAACTGCCACCTGTAGGAATGGTAATCCCTGTAGCATTGATTTGTTCTACCTTTCATTAATGGTGTACATTACAGTTTTACAGCTATGAAATGCATACATTTCAAAACTTCCCACCCCCATTCCAGTTAAACATACAGTTGTGACTTTAAAGCTAATTCACAGTAATTTAAGTTCAAATGAGTCATATAGATCTGCTATAGATAGTCAAGGTGATGGTACATGTGATTATTTTTCAAAACAGGTTTATTGTTTTAACATATAAGAGAAATATCATAACAATTTTATACAAGTAATTAAAAATAGGTATTATTATAATATTCAACAAAACAACTAAAGTATTTACAAAGACATCCACTACAATCAGATCAATTAATTAAACTAAAATACCATGCCATTGAAATTAAATTTTTTTTAACAAATTTTGTAAATTATCCCATACAATAAAATAAGATGTTTTTCTGTTTGTTCTAGTCCTAATTGTGTTTATTTCCATATGGCACACTATATTCATAACATTTTTAAATTCATTGAACGAAGGAGGTGTATCTGAAATCCAATTTCTAGTTATTATTTTCCTAGCCACTGCTAGAATAGACCATAACAAGGGAAGCTTAACCTTTTTAACACTTTGAGGTACAGGTGTGTTGAATAATATAAGAGATTTAGAAATAATGAAATTATCTGTAAAAGAGCCTGCAAAATTCATTAATTGACTTCCAGTATTCTTTCAATTTTATACAGTCATAAAACATATGAGCCCAGTCAGCATTAATTTCTACATTACATCTTTTACATAGATTATCTTTATTATTTATTTTATTCATCATCAAAGGTGTATAAAAGATCTATGTAAAAATTTCCATGTATAAAGTCTCCAGACAATGGAAGACGTAGTTCTATAAGCAGATTCCAATATATATTGTTTATCTTGTTGATTTGGTGGGTCCCCATTAATAGAAGTGAAATAATTCCAGTATGAATCTACACTGTAAAAGTTTCTTGTCTGATAACTTTATGTATGTATGAAAGTTTACCTTTATCAGAAACTTCATGTTGTAAATTTAATATCAAGTAATCAATCAGTGTTGGAATAGATTCTTTAACAGTTATAGACATTAAATCTATTTTATTAATGAGATGTTGTCTAAAGGTCTGAACCTCTAACCAGCAAGTTTCTCTTAGATCAAATTCTTGTTTTAAGAAATCTAGATTTTTAACTTTATTATCAGATATCAACTGATACCAGTACTTTAGATCATTATCTATAGCTAAATGAGTTCCTTCAGAAGTAGATGACAAAAGCATACCCTGAGTATACATTATAGGAAATACAATAAAATTCCATTCCCTATACTTAGGGTGCATGAATATAAAGTTACGATAACTAATAATAATATTTAATGGGTAACAAACCATATGTTTAGGTGTAATAGGTGAAGTACAAAATTCCTTTAGTAACCATAACATGGAGTTATTTACAATCATATTTTTATGTGTTAAGGAGATTTTCATGAAGTGTATACTAATTAGCTCCCAATAATCTTTCCATTTTGTGACATATGACTGATCTATTAATAAAGTAATAACTTTTACAATAGAAGAGATAGTATATAAATTAAAGTCTGGAAAAGAAATACCCCCTTGAGACCAGCTATTAGTATGCTTCTTTAATGCAATCCTAGGTCTATTAGGTGCCCGTAAGAAATTTAACATTAGTGTGTTCAGTTTCTTGATAATTATTTTTGTAGGTGGAGGTATTATTGATTGTATTAAGTATAAAATCTTGGGGAATATTATCATTTTAATAATTGTAAGTCTCTCCTCCATAGTAAAAAACATATTATTCCAGGTATTAAAAATATTTTGTATATTAAGAAAACAGGTATTATATATATTATATATAATAGATTTAATATCTTTAGATAGTATTATACCTAAATAAGTTATCTGACCTGAATTGGGTACATATTTAGTAAAATCACTAATGAGAATATTTTTTCGTGTATATATAGGTAGTATTTTAGTTTTTTCTTCATTGAATATTAAACCAGAAATACTTTTAAAATTCATCATGTTATCAAATGGAGACTGTATAGAAGAATTAGATCCTGCTGATGTAATTAGAACATCATCTGCAAAAAGTTGAATTTTGGATGTTGTATTTTCATCTATTTCAAAAGCCTCTATGTCAGTACTGTTTCTGATCAAATTAGCCCAAGGCTCCATTACTAAAGTGAATAATAGTGGAGAAAGTGGACATCCTTGTTTTGTACCTTTAAGAATGGGTATTTTTGTGAAACATATGTTCCTACCTTAATATAAGCCAACGTTCCTTTGTATAAATGTTCAATTAGATTTACAAATGCATCCGAGAAGTTTGTGCACTTCATTAAGGTAAACAGATAGTCCCAACTTACTGAATCAAATGCTGAACTTATATCAAGACTAATAAGTGTTAAATCTTTCTTTTTCCTATTTGCAAAATCTATTAATGTTAAAGTTCTTCTTATATTATCAAAAGTATTTCTATTTACAATGAAGCCTGTCTGATCTATATCTATAATGCCGGGAATGATTGTCTTCAATCTATCAGCAAAGATATTCATAAACATTTTATAATCAACATTAAGTAATGAGATGGGCCAATATGAAGAACATCTAGTTGGATCTTTATTAGGTTTTAAAATTGGCAAAATAAATGTATATTGCCAAGATGGGGGTTATTAACTCAGTTTGGGCCAAAATAAAAACTTATGTATTAATGAATATGTATTTTTAGAAAGGATTTTATATATCTCTGGTATAATACCATCATTACCCGGTGCTTTGTTTGATTTAAGCTTATTTATTTGTGTAATAACTTCTG